>NC_087127.1:4883987-5187018 GCF_030705265.1 Helicoverpa armigera | reverse complement strand
ACAATTATTATTTAAATCGATATATCTACATAGTATCAAAACGTAAAATGTAAAATAGATATGTCAAAAGAAAAATAAAAAATTGCAACATTTTAATTTCATTGTGAAAAAAAACACGTCATTATTATTGTTCAATACTTTTCCGTAGATAAAGATATGACACAGTTTTGTTTCAGTTCTAACGAAATAAAAGCATAATCTATGCATGACTCATTAGTTCAATGCGTCATGAGAGTACAGTTTTTCTAATAAGTAACAACATCTGATTATAATTTATTGTGTAATATTTTAGCTACTTTGTTTTCTACTGTTTTTTACGTCTTTATGCTAACTACTAACTGTGGATTGCAATAATCGATCATCAATCGAATTATCAACTCAGCCATAGGACGTCCACTGCTGAACATAGGAGGCCCCCCCCTTAGATCTCCACAGATACCTGTTGGAGGCGACCTGCATCTAGCGTCTTCCGGCGACCTTTATAAGATCGCTGTATCAATATTTGGCATAAGCTTCATATAAATTACTAATTATTCATTTAAATAAATAAAAATTCATATAAATTATTCTCTAATCGAAAAACAAAGGTTATTGTAATCCGCACTAAAGTTAATTTTGATAAAGTTCTGCAAGTCCAAGATGGGACACCTTGAAGTTGCTGGAATCAAAGAATCCCTTAGGATACAATACACGTCAACACGGCAAGAAATTGACATTCGAAAGAGCAAGCCTTGGTAACCTAGCGACGAAAACCATTAATTTAGGTCAAGATTACCCATAAAATTACAATATTACCCATTATACGAATTTATTTGAATTGTCTAGACATCATTTTCGCTACGAACTATTGGGAACATTCCTATATTTTTTCTTAAACATACTGAAACATTTCCTACATTCTGAAAATCAGTGTCAAGGGAGTGGCCGAAATATCGAAAAAGATTAACATTTATTTGTTACACATCTGTATCTCTGTATTGCTTTGCTCGATAATGACGGATAATTTCAATGAATGAATTACTTCAATAAAATATTGTGTCATTTTTTTCAGATTGACGCATTAAAATAGTATAGTCAGAAATTAAGATTAGTAATCATAAAATTCTCATTATAGTTTTACATTCCCACTTAGTCACGGACTTTCCCGATATCTTGTATAATGCTAATGAGAAAATATTTTCATTTTTACACCGATATTATCGGCAGGTCTCATGCGTCTGCGCACTTTGTTTTAAAACGATAACTTTATGAACAATGCTTTAACAGTCACCGAGATTTCATCATTCTGTTTAATAATAAAAATAAAAAAAATGAAAATAAAACCGGCGTGACTTGTTCCACTGTTTTGATTGTGCGTCACGTGCGCATACGCAGAACTTTTGTTTGCTGGAAAAATACTCAAAATTTCGGTAGCGTTACCTTTTACCATCATGAGTCATTTTTAGATTGGAAAAATAATCTGCAGTATACTTAATCAAATAATGTCCAATTAGGTCCATAAATAAATAGACAGTAAATAAAAGAAGTCAACATTGCATATCCTTTGAAAAATTGGAGTCAAGATCTTCAATGTACGCGCCCTAAGATTCCTCTTAGCAACCATTAACATTTTTGTCCCACAATAATGACATCATTACAGCCTAATAGCCAATCATCGCCAGATAAAAACTGCTGATTCTTATTAACAATTAGAGGTTAGTAGCGTGACTATAGCTCACGAACCGACCACAGATCTCTCTTTCTCAGACCAGAGACTAATATCACCGAAAGAGGTTGAGCCGGAATAGATTTTAATCTTCATCAGACATGCAGCTAAGATTTGGTGTTGTTGCCATTTGAGAATTTAAAACCAGATCAGCGCTGAATTTGGTCACATTCCGTTTACTTTTTGGTCGTTCCCTGGCTATTTTCCAATTTTCTCTCTCATAATATTTTCTTTAGTTCCTTCGGAGATTATAGATATATGTTTTAAACTATTGAAAACATCTTCAAATATTTTCACTCTTCAATATATTTACCAACTTCTTTTTGGATAGGACTACTGGACTACTTATGCAACGACGTATTAGTTCATGATAATAATACTCACTGTAATTGGATCTTTCAAATAATATTAATTTTAGACCTTTTTTGTTTATTATAGAGATTTTTTGTGTAGTAACGTCTGTTTCTTACACCTTTTTCATAACGATATCGGTTACTACGTAGTATTAGTTTATTCTAGAACCGATCGTGGCCTTGCATGTATAACTCGCTTAACGATTGAAATCTTATTTCATCATATGCCGGTAGATTCTACCATCTAAGGAATCAGAAGGAAATAGCCGTCCCTTTCCGTAGTTTAGATCCGACCTTAATTATCCTACTACGGTAGAAGGAGTATGGATGTAGCTAAGCATACAAGTACAGTAAACTGCACATTTGTGGTAACTGTCACGCATCTTAACTCAATAGTAATAAGTACGATTTTCCTGATTGACCTGAAGTTGACTGTACGTACGATAAGGTTTTCTTTGCGCAGGCCTCTATACTGAATGCCGGTCTGCAGTTACCCTTTTGAACACTCCTCCCGAAGGACATATCCTTGGACTGTATCGATCCAACCTTAATGTCCTCGAGAGAATTACATCATCTTACCAAACATGTATTACTGTGAAAGTGAGTTTGTTTGTCTGTTATGCTTTCACGCTGAAAACGCGCAACCATTTGAAATGAAAAACATGGAGATGGGGATATGCTACTTTTTATGGGGTTGCGGGAACAAAATCTAGTAGGAAATTAATGTCTCGTTACTCTCCTCAGTTCCAAAGTTACATTACTTTTTACAATATCGTGCTAAAATGTAATTATACTTGAACCAATTTAACGTACACTGTATGTAGCATTTATCTGTTTTATACACGATCAATGACCTAACTGGTTGAAGAAGTTTTTAGAGCAAAAAATGTTACGTAGCCTGCCTGGTAAGGACCGTTACCTGCTCTATGGTACCACTAATATTATATCTTGAGAGCAAATGGGTGTGGTTTTGGACCAAGTTTTACGTTCATAAAATACTTTTTTATCCATCTTATAATATTGGTTGTTAGAGCTTCACGAGGTATGTAAAAAAATTGTATACCTAACATAAGAATACATATGTGTAATCTAAGCTCATATGTGGCAAAATAATACCAATATTTCCTAACCCATTTACCCAACTGTGTATTAAAAGGGGAAATGTTTATAATTTATTAGCAATAGTATCGTATGTTTACAACGTCATACAATATAAACAATAAAGTTATTGTTTTCAGTACACAATCTGACTGTTTTTCGTTCTCGAGTCATAATATGAAACGGTTCATTAGGCACCCTGTTAAAGAGTTGTTAGCGAGTGATAAATGGCAAATATCAGTCTTAACAAAGTATGATGTAGTATTCAGTAAATAGTACTAAGGTACACAAGTAGATGTAGTATGAGTTAGTATTGTATGAAATGGAAAATTTACAGAAAGTACTGCGCTGGAATAGTTCATACACTTTGAAGAAAGTGATAAACTGTTCACTGTGATAACAGAGTTACTTTGTCGTACCTACTGATAATGTAGTTAACCTTTTTAATATGGAACAACATTCATTGTAGGCATAATAATGTTTGAATGTCTGAACGTTGTTATGAAAAACTGCTGAAAAAGCTTTTCTTTGATGCTGAAAACTTATTTTCTATCCAATGTTCAACGATATTGATCTCAAGTCAGGCGATTGCTACTTTTGGTACTTGCATAAAATGACAATGAGTACCTACCTATATGACAACAAGTACTAAATGGACTGAGTGCAAGCAATTCAGATTGATTTATGTTCATTTGTTTTTCAAACGGTCCTCTTCTAAATCAGTGACTTTGAACTTGCAAACAGCGAACATATTGTTAATTCAAGATCAAGTTTTTTTATCCATTCGCATTTGTTTTGCCAACTTTATACTATTCTCATAGCTTTTACATATTTATGGTTTCACTTTGGCGTAAACATGTTTGCTATATATTATGGATTATTCTAAGAACATTTGTGTTTCAAACAGAGAGAAGTCGAAAATAACTAAGAGACTTCTATTTTTAAATTGTTTTATTTTCTCTAAAAGCAGCGGGAGGATTTGTCAATGTCTCTCTCGAGATGCATCGCACGTGTTTTGTTTATTATTTTTTGTTCAATCTTCATTTAGATTATACTTTAGTTATTTGTCAACAACTATATGGTAACTAATCTTATAAGTATAGACAATATCCCTAACATTTATCTACCCAATGGATTGATGGAAATTGGCATAGGAGCAAACATGGAAAGATGTCCTATCTCTGTGGTTCTACACCATCAAGCAAAAGAGAGACTATGCTCTTTAAATTGTGTATTCCATTATCTTCTTTCAAGAAACGAATGACTATTAAAACTACTGAGTAGTAAGATATCTCCTTACATGATGATAAGTAATTTTAATCCTATCTTTCTTCTAAGTATATCCTATATTGAAGTTTGCAGGATTACATAACAACGGCAGACAACGCAATATGAAAAGGGCTTCAGTCTCACAGAGCTACAGAAAGTTCGTAGATATATGTCAGAGGCTGCTAAATATATCTCCTGAAACGCTAGATCAATAAAACCAGGGCTCTTCAGAAAACAGCTTTAGTGAAGCGAATCACACATTAAACGTTGAAGTAGGTAGTATTCGACTGGTGACGGATAATTTACACTTTTGAATTCGCAAAAATCTATGAAAGTCAAAAATAATACGAGAAAAGTATAGCGACTTTCATGAGGTGGAAAACTGCGGTGTGTTATATTATGGCCCGTTCGACATCCAACTTCTATTTAGAGTTGGATGTCTTTAAATAAAACAACCTCATGCTTACCTATCTTATTGCTTTCTTTTGACTACATCACCAGTTTTGTATGCAAAATACCGTCAATTTCGTACATCTCTCAATATTTTAGCGAACTCCAAAATCAGCTGGATAGGTAACTTTGACATCAATATCTGTACACCACCTTTATTTTCCTCAGTATTATGCTGTAGGTACTTGCCTGCCTTTTTGTATAGAAGCGCAGTCACATTATCATTGGTCTCATACGTACATAAACGTGACTAAACTCTTAATTATCAATAAATACGTAGGTAGCCTGACTAAAAGAAGACCCAATTACATAAACACAAACATGATAATTGGAACTTTTAAACAAAGTCTGTTATCAGTCTTTGTTTTCTAGGCTTGACTTCTTTGACCGTTAGTACGTCAGCACACTCAATAATCTAATCTAAATAAACGGTCGGAGATTTTAGGTGCCTGCTCCTTTGATTTCCAAAGAGCCTGATGATGGTAGCTGCAATTTGATTGATTCGATGTCAGAGAAGTGTGAATGGATTGCAGTTTTGGGTTACGCAATTGCAGTGTGGGTAGCTTGTAATAACAGTGAGTCAACCCATAATTGAGTTCTATAAGTGGCTGTACTATTTGAGCAGTTATCCTAAGGATGTACCTACCTGCTTATAAGTTTTAAGTGTTGTTATGTTTGTGTGCCTACGTGCTCGCTGACAGCCAATCGCTCGATGGCTATAAAATGCAGGAAGGTATTATGTTCAACGTTAATTTAATATTCAAAACAAACGTGACTAAATGCCCATTACGTTATGTAAGCGGTTTGGCTATTAGTTTAGCTCGTTCGATTTTTCTACGCCGCAAATGTATTGTGTAGGTGTGTGGCAGATAATACTCGGGCAAGGCCAGCCACCTCGCGGTCTGCCGGCTCGCTCAAGGTTGTTTTTGTGTATAAACATGAGTCTGGCGATCGATAGTGTGGGCGATCAAGCGCGCAGGCCGAGCGACCTCGCACACTACGATTTTCAGCCTCAAAACAAAGCAAGACACAATAAAACCACAGAATACTTCTTAACTATAATTTTTATTTGCCTTAAATTATTACAGTCCTTCAAGTACCTACCTCAGGAAAGATACAGAATCATAATAATCTAACTAGGAATAATAACACAGCAGTTGTGAGCTTTACAACAAGCTCAAATAATAATAAGAGTTGAGATCAGTGGTGGAACGGTGTTGGGTCCAGGCGGCAGAGCTCACCTGGGGCGCTGCGCCCTGGCTCTGCTTCGTGTCCTGCTGGTGTGGTGCGCCAGGTAGAAGCCCTGCGTCAGCAGGAACCGCCGTGGATGCTCCATCGATCTCTGAGACGAGTGGCGGCCGGAGCCCTCCTCCGGGATCCGCCATAAAGTCCTCCTTTCGCTCGGCATATCGATAGTCCTTTTACAAGCCATAGTCCTCAGGTTCAACGCTCCATCTAATGCTTGTGGTTGGTTTTCTTGTTGTTCTCTGTGTTCATGAGCTTGGTGACGATCTTTCTGGAATGGCCGGACGGGTCGAAGTGGTTGGTGTGCTCGTTGACCTCCTTCTTGGTGCGCTGCTTGCCGCTGTGTCCGGAGAAGATGTGCTTGTCGTGGTCGAAGTTGTAGTAGTCGTACTCGTCAAAGAAAGCTTCGGACATATTTACGTTTGGATATTTGTAAATATTATTGAAATCACAGGAAATTTGTCGCAGATGCAACTGACAACGTAACTCAAGATTTTGTTTCTACTGAATGTTCGATGAAATGGCTGCGCACGGTTTATATAGGCTGCCAGCAACACGTCACTGACCGCATGCGCGTCGATAAAATTCTAGCGCTCTGATTGGTCGAAACACCGGCGACGACCCGGTTATGAAGGATGTTTTGTTTATTTATAGACGTTTGCATGTGTGGGTAAGCCGGCTCGGTTAGTAGTACCAGCATTTATAATATAATTTTCTACTATTACATTTAATTTGGTAGAATTGCATAGACCGTCATAGACATCATACATACTTTTTATAGTAAGTAGGTAGGTAAAATTTATTAGACTCCTTCCAATTTAAAGTAAGTACCTAAACTTTAAATTGGAAGGAGAACTATCCAAAGTATTATAAATTCGAATCCGGATTTTATCCGGATGTTTGTAGTAGTTCCTTAGGGACGCACGGAGTAAAATCGCGCGGGACATCTGAGCATCGGCCCAAAGTAACTATTCCACGCGAATAAAGTTGCGAAATAAATTACTTTATAATTTTTTCGTTAAATATTCAATTCGAAGTTTATTCAATTCGATAGCTATAGTGCCTGTCCCGAATTGTATTTTCTGTTAAAACGGCTACAGGTATTTACAGAATTGTTGATTAAAATCAAATAAAAAATTCTCAAAGTTTTACTATAAAAGTTGACGTTGTACCTAGCTAACGGAAAATTTCTACTACTTTGGTAGAAAAACTATCATCTAGGCAACATTGAATGCCGGCTCAATGTTATTGTAATCATACAACCACGTATATACGTGATATTATGCACCACGTATACTACGTATAGAAAATGAACCATAACAGTTATAGGCAATCTATCCATATGAAATTGATTCAGCAGTGCTGATAAAAATGCAATCATATAATACGTATTCAGAGGGTCAACGCCATCTAGTGTCGAGTAGCGACAGTCTGAACATTACGGAAAACTTAAGCAACATGTTGTAACAACTTTTCGAGAAAAGTTGCACAATGTTATTGCTTTCTATAACTTTATTTAGGGGGAACTATGAGTAATTGTATGACAAAAAATAGAAAGTTCTAGACGATATTTTTTTACCATCATTTCGACTTTGTGTTAGAACTTTATAATTATTGTTTGCAATCGGAAGGTAGAATTAATTTTACTCATTATCTTTAACCTGGTACTGCCTTGTGATAATATTAGGATTTTACTTAAATTTAGCGAAGTTTAATTACGTGAAACGAATAAAGAACAACTATCAGCGGTAACCAGAACAAATAAATTTGTACATACTTACATGCGAGCCATTACTGTTATCGTTCCGGCCAGTTACATAAAATTGTATCGTGCACCAGTGTACAGACGCATTGTTACCGTAAGACTTAATTCTTTGTGTGGCCTAGAATTATCTCTTTTTGTGTAATCTGACTAAAGTGACCAACAATATTTAATCTTAAAACTATTGTTAAATAGCAAATCCTTAAGAGTTCCTACCCGCATACAGCAAACTTTTAGTCTTCTGATAGCGTTAGTTTGGGCGCATATCAGTATGAAGATGAATTGTAATTAATACGCACATTGCAGAGATCAGGTATTTAGCTGTATCAGACCGACTGAAAACACTGATTGGAAGCAACGTTTCTAAAAAAAAAAAAATGTCGACCGACTGTTTAGTCTACACACTTAGTGATTTCATTTAAAGCTGAAGAAGGTAAGTTCAGAGACCATTTTTTTTTTGTTTATGTTTTTGCTGTAGTGTAACTGACCTTACATATGTTTGGGTCAGCAATATGGGTTCAGATCCAGTAGCCTCAAAGAATTCCCACACTTAAGTCCAGTTAATCATACGAGCGGCTTAGGTTTTAATTTTTAGTAATTAACGAGTACGTACCTGCCAATTTGCGAGCATTGAGGAGCGTCCGTGCACACAGCAGCCTTTTGGAACGTGTGAAGACGGGAGGCCGAAGGTTTGAGGTGCTCAATTGGATCAGGTGGTTCCGCCGTCCTCCTTGAAGCATAGTCTGCGCTCCCAATGAGGTAGCCACTTAGTGCTGATATGAACACTAGAACTGCTAGTGCTGAGATGACGATTTTAGTCTTGAGTTTGTACGGCCTGAAACAAAACATGAGGTCATTAACGCCATCTGTTATCGAATAGCAATAACTACTTTTACATGACAGAAATATTTGTAAATAACACTGTAACAGTATAAATATTGGTCCTGATATTCTACTGAAATGCGTCTAAAGATGCAGGGTGTATGGCTAAGGTTCACATCGACAATATTACTCACTTCTCCGGATAATCATCGTCATCGTGACTAAAGTTGCCTTGGAATATGGCAAACCTATTGATAGGGGACACCAAGCGTATCGTATCTATGGGGCTGTCGTCAGCATGGTTGCTTATAAAGCTTCTTCTGTGGAGCCCACTACGTAAAGTATTCTTCATGATGTTGCTACACTCAGCTGTGACAGGTTAGCTTCAGATCAGCGGCACATAACAACATAACCTACACACTTTCTCGTGACTTGTGAGTCACAAGCGATTACTCAGGAACTCTAGAATTAAATTAGGAAAACACGTCCGTGTTTTATTTTGCTTTTTAATCGCGTAACACCGCTATTAATAAACCTTTTGACGGTCCAGTGACGTAGCCGTGAAATGGCAGGTGGTTACGCAGTGAACTTGCTTGCGGGTTTCGTGAAAATCGATAGACAGAACAGCTGTTTCTAGCGGTTTCAGGCCATATAACAATTGTTCAGATTACAGACAGATGGCAATACTGGCGCTGTGTTATATTAAACACCTTAAAGTGATATAAAACTGATTTATTTTTTAATGCGCCTGTGTTGTTAGAGATTGTTTTTAAATGTTGCATGACTGATATCTTTGCGCGTATTATATTTTCAGGCGACTTTTTTGAACTGATTTCATAATAAGTTTTAATAAAGTGAAAACGTTTTATAGATAATACATGTGGGTATTATAGCAAGATTTAAAGAATATAGTTTTTTTTTTTAAACATAGCTTAATATATTTTCATGTCTTACCAAAAACAGGGCCTACTTAAAATTAAACATGCTCATATAGGTAGACAATACCCTTATATTCTCGACATATCGAAAAATAACATATGTAAGTACTACCTAGCTAATTTAGAATATAGGTAGGTACCTGTAGTACTACAATATTACCTGTCCGAATGTGATTCTGGCACGCGTATGAGAACATGACTCCTTTTTCTTCTCGTATCTGACTTGCCCGGCTTCCTCAGCGAACTTTGTCTTAACAACTGTTTGTCCGACATTTTTGTTATTTAGTTCATGAGACACTGATTTAATTTCACTTTTTCATAGTTCCTTTTCGTTAAAGTCTTTAGCTCCGCATTTTATCACTTAAGTTATGTAGCTCTTTAAGATCCTAAATACTGAATGATGAAAGTGAGTAGGTAAATAACATAAATTCATACACACTTTTGAATTAGTAACTCAAAGTTTTGAAGCAGTTTAATGCAGTTGATGGCATTAACCCTGCTTCAAAAGTTCAACACGGAAATCCATTCCATTTATGTATTATTTTTAATAGCAGTCCAGACTTTACAATCAGGTCTGGTTTGTGTGAAATGAATGTTACTTGAAAATAATATGTAGCTCTTATGTTGCACACACATCACAAAAATAGCTGTTTCTGTGTGTTTTTAAATTGATTTTCCGAGGTCTTTATTTTAAACATTGGTTTAAGTTTGTGAATGAACAAGGGTCTACCTCTATCACGCTTGGCAGGCGAATGTTAGGCAGTTGTTACTAAATTCCCTGATTTGTAGGATATTAAAATGAATTTACAATGGTGTTGATGCTTATTCCATGTCATTGTTTCTCGTAATATCACAGATCTTTAACCTGTCTCATTTTCAGATATGTATAATTTGATAACTCTTTTGTTTTAAACCGGACGCTGTTATTATGATTATGATTAATACGAAAAACAAAAAAAATATTATTTTTTAGTTTCCAACAAAAAAAAATACATCCTGACTGTATCCATTGTGACAGTACACTCATTTTGTGGTATAGTGTATCAGTTGGGCGATCTACACTGGCGATACGAAAAAAGTAGGCAGCAAAGGCTGTCAGGTGTCAGAAAAAATGAGACATTCATTCATAATGTTCGTGATAGCGTGGCTACCGGCTAATTGTGATGGTGACACTGTCATGTTATTTATTACATGGGTTACTTTATCTGTTACACGCAACTGTCATGATACTGCCCTATGTAGGTATCATATCCTGAATAGAGTGCTCCCTATATGTTACAACATATACACGAAAATACATTGTTATTTGATATACCGGAAGAAAAGGTTCCACTGAAAATTAAAAGTTACAACGCCTGTTTGTAAATGTGCAAATTTTTTTTTGTTTTCGGAAAACTATTATTTTACAAGAAAAATACTAATGATGAGTTGAATTAAGTTAGGTACCTATACTGTTTATGGACTGATGATGACCGTTTTTCAAAAGACTTCCTTGTGTACATACGTACTACCTTATGTTAGAATTATATTATCATCATTTGACACCAAACCCTTCCACTACATAACAGTGTAATATAGGCACTTACAGTGTAAATTACTGTAGGTACAATTCTGACACATACTGAACATATGGAAACTATTTAACAGAAATGACATTATTTTATGATAACGGCTAGTCAAGCATTGATGGAAGTTTGTTTCAGTCAGCTTATCGCACAATTTTGTGAGTACTTAAGTATTGTTTGTTTGTTAGCTATCGAAATCTAACTTCTGGTCTTTCAAAACCTAAAATGTAGGTACTAAATAATTTGATTGATTACTAGATTATACACCACTTTGAATAAACGAATAAACTGACTGATAACCGATGAAGTGTCATCGAAGTTTTGATTAATTTGTTTACGGCGCCAATCGGAAATTCGTTCGAAACAGCCAGGAAACAATGTTTCTATAGAATAAACAATATTGGTACTTATAGGAGTCGTCAAGGTTATGGTTATGGTGTTTTGCCACGTGAGTGCTAAAATATCTTCGATATGGCCTCTTTAGGAAAATTAATTGAAATTGACGTAACGTACGAATATATTAAGAGACAATAACAATTTTAATGTTTGTTATCGAATAAAAATTGGTTGTTTACATTTATTTAGGTATGTTGTTATGTTTGCCAAAGTTTGGCACGTGCAGTATTTTTACCTGTTTCGTTGATCAATTAGGTAAGCTAAAGGATTGTAAGCGCAGATTCCAGACTAGTGCCCTAAAACTGGTGTCCTAAATGTAATATTCATAATAAAATTAATTGAAAAGCAATTATTATAGAACTATATCATATTTTCCAAAAATCACGAGACTACCATAAACTCTGTATGTAGTACCTCTATCATATAACTTGTTTGCCAAGTTTTATTGCAAGTACTCGTACTTGGCCTAAATTGGGTGGTGATAATGACACTCTTAAAAAGGTAAAAGACATTGATCTCGCTTTAGGAAGTGACGTCACATGAATTGAGGTTTTGTGTGCTTAAAATATTTTGACCTTTGTATAGAAAGAGGAGAATAGAGAGAGCTGTAAATCTTCTTTTCACATGAAATAGTTTATCATAAGCACACCGGGAAAAATAAGATAAAATATTTCAAAGCATTACCTACTTAAAAACAAATAACTGGCCACAGCTTCAGGAATGCATTCTGTACCTCTATAAAAGACAGTTTACTTTTGCCTAATTGTGTTATAAAGAGGTAAAAAAATTGTACCTTGGTACATCTAAATACTTTTTGAGATTGCCACGTTCATGTTCTTTTTTGATGGACTTAAAAATTACCCTCACAATCTCGAACAAGAAGAAATTTCAGGAAACCGGAACTGATACGATTACCGATTGTACTTATAGTAATCGAATCGATTATAATTATTTAACATTATTATACTGAACTTGCTTCTAGAAACGTGACTAGTTATCAGCGAGAAAGTGGTTACCGATAACAATTCGTATCAAACAATCAATCGTTTGCAAGTTTAAACTTGAAGATAATTTTGTGAAATGATACTTATCATGTCACTGATGCTATTTCCGATACAGTTAATTAGGTATCGCAAAATCACCGATAGAATATCTACATATGTAGATAATTATTCTGTACAATAGCTTCCGCCTCCCTTTTTTTCATGGAAAATGTCCCCTCTCGCTGTGGATGCATCGTGAGGGAGTGTCAGACTCCTACTGACTAAAACCCGCCATGTTCCTTCTTAAGCCCTTTAGGTACCAGGGGGCGGTAACTCTTTCGAACAATCCCGCAGCCTCCTTAGATTGTCATTTAGACAACTTTGTGTTTATTCAAATTAATTTAGACAATGTTAAGTAACCCAGAGTCTAGAGAATTCTAGAGGCATTGACCATGAACCTTAGATCAAGTTAAGTGCTTTTTATCGCTTTAAGTTTATTGTACATCTACCTTCATACAAATCAATGTTTTATAGATAAGTATCTATAAAAGTTCTTAACAATACAAGACTTATAATAAAATGCAAGTATGTATTTGTGGTCGCTTCCCCTCTGAGGGAGAATATAAATGATTTTACCTATATGTAAGATAAGTGGATTGTCGTGAGTTCCTGGCTAACAATAGCTGTCCCCACCTCGTCCTGTCATATTGAATTATTAGAGGATAGAGGATGGAGTCGATTATAAACCGCACACGGAGCAGTAGTTCATTTCAATGGGAAACAATTTGCTTTTCGACTTTTGGCGGAAACGGAGATTGCCCCAATGAGTTACTGTTCAAAGTCAAGGTCGATCGCCAAGTGACTTTGTTGAAGGTTTTAGCGAGTAAAAGTATAATTAATATCCCTAACTTTCGGTTTAGTGGGGAGATGTCTTTTGATAATTTCTCAACCTAAAGAAAAGTTGTCCCAAGACACTGTGTATGAATGGTGTGTATGTCTTTTGTAGTTAAGTATTGCAGATTAAAAAGTGATATAGGTAGTTCATGACAGAAATTATAGGGATAGACTTAAAATAACCTGAGAACGTTTTAACGTTCTCAGGTTATTTTGAGATGAAATGTTGCTACTCGTCTGCCAAGTGTGGTTTTTTTAGATATCCATCTGAGCGTAATGTTTTGATTAATTAATTAACTGGTAATTATAATTGTAGATAGTTTCACTAACTTTGAAAATATCAATGAATGTTAATGATTTGAAAAATATCCTTTATATGAAATTACCAAGAATATGAATATCAAAAGATTTTTGTATTGCCATATTATGCTGGGAGCCTATTGCGAGTGATTACAATTTTTTCCTCCAGCTAAAACAACTATAAAATAATTTAATTTAAAAAGAAAACACTTCACTGTTGAAAATGTACCCGAAAAAAAACTTTCACACGAACAAAATTTTCCGAAATTTAAAAATAGTTTTTTGAAACGCCACGTGGCGCGAAAGTTTTGATCACTTTTGGTTTAGTCCTTTATAAACGACTTATCGTACCTGAGCACTGTCCACTACTGGCTGTGATATAGTAACGTTACACATTTTGAATTCATCGACCACGAAGGATTGACGTCACTGAACAGTTGAATGACAGAAGTCCAAATGGTTTGACGGTAGCGCGCGACGCTGGATTCATATGAATGAGGACCTCGATTGGCTTGCGTGCCTTTTATGCTGTTGTATCAACAATTTAATTCGTTAATTTGGCTTATGTCACTACTCTTTACATTACACTTTTATCCTTTGGGCAAAAAAAAATAATCAGAATTTGCTTAAGAATGGTTTTTGGTACTGGAGTTTTGGCTAGTCACTGTCAGCCTTTTGGCCAATTATAGTTTACATGGCAAGTTCTTCACGATAAAAAGTACCAAGTCATCCTACATTATACCTCCAGCGTTAGTTTTTGTACTGATGATTATCTCCCAATATGTTGTTTACGCTGTTTTCTTTGAGATTAAAATCTGCGAGCTCGCTATCATGTACCTACTTACCTTATATCGGCAACTTCAATCAGTGTGACAAAAATCGAATGTCAGTGATTATTTTCTTGGAATTGGGTATTCCTAATCGATAATTAACTAGAAAGGTTATTTCTTTGAGAATATCTTTTTATTCTTTTACAAAGGAAACAAAATTATGGTTAGGTATGGTTATTTATTTGTAGTTGCAAGCTAAATATTCTTAGTCGTTTATTCCATAAATGTAGGTATTATAAACTCGATAAAAATTGCATTAAATATAATTCCTTTCCAAATAAAGTTACAATACTCTATGCTAAATGGCATAATGCACGCAGAAGGCCTAATTAGAGTCGCTTATGAAAGGCGTGAAAAGTATTTATAAATATAATTTGCTACTGGAACAATGTTGAATGAGCACAACTCGAGAAGAATGTCTCGATTAATTTAATCGCTATCGTAATGATCTCGAGTACGAACTATTAGCTAGGAAGCGATTACTCGCAATTCTTTAATTGCGTCATTGAGGTCAATTAAACGAGTAATCGATTAAAACAAGTGTTGTGTATGACAACAAAAAGTAATAAATAGTTACTTATGTAACAATTGAGGACAGTTTCGTCATAGGTATTTGAGCTTAGTAACGTTTGGGGATTAAGAATTACCGGGAGACTGGTTTGTGCAATAATTTAGTTGTTGGCTATTGTTAGAAGCATTGTCTTCGTACATAAGTGTATAATGAATAATATGACATTTAATTACGAATCCGGAATCCGGATTCCTCGAAGATATTCTACGATTTTTCAATGCAGTCTTTTTTGCTTTAAGCGAGCATGTTTCGTCTCTTATGTATAAGTCTTTACCCAACAGTAAGGCAAAATGATAATGAAAATATACCTAATCAGAAAAAAAATCTGAAGCATAAAAGGGAGGTTTTTATGCTCAAACTGAGACTTCTGTTTCTTACCTACATTGTGAGGTCAGCAGGTCACGCGTTTATGCAAAAAATGCTTGTAAAATCACGTGAAGTTTGTAGGCAATCGCGGAAATGCCCCCGTTGTCAAGTACTTGTTTATCTATGCATTTTGTATCGCAAGGACAAGTGTTACACTTGCCTATGAAAGCAATAACCAGTATTATGAGTTCGAAAATGATTTATGACGTAAAAAAAATGCACTGAAAAGTTTTTTCGTGGTTTTTTTAGCACGAGGAAATTGAATCGATGTGTTGTGACATGCTGGCAGTAAAGAATGTAATGCTGTTCAGATTTCCAAAAAATAAAAGATACTTAAGGCATTTTAGATTTTATGTTAGTGATAGAGATGAAAGATTTCAATCAAGAGATAAGTAGTCTGTAGCGACAGTGAGATGCATTTTGCTGAAGGAAATAATTTTCTTTATCTAAAGTTATTCGAAGAAAAGTGACATATAAGATATATTCTTATATGTCGCCAGTTTTTTCCCGAGTACATACTTGAAGTAATTCTTAGTATATGTACCATTTGGTTCCTGTATCTACATAATTAAATGAGTATAGATTTAATGAAATATTTTCCTTGTACACTGATGACTTGTAAGTTTCTTTAGGTGTACTTAGATAAGGACAATACTAGTAACCGGAATACGGAAATCAATAGTCATCTTTGGTGCATTGATAAGTCGTTTTTCCCCAGGCATAATTATAACCTACTTATATTCATTATGAAAAAGCCATGAAAAAATATATATATAATGTACTTTGAATAAGCTTAAAATTGCATATACAGCAATAAGAATTTTTGAATCGATGGATGGATGGCACGTTAAACTGTAGGTCCCGGCAGTCATTGAACATCCTAGGCAGTCGTTACGGGTAGTCAGAAGCCAGTAAGTCTGACACCAGTCTAACCAAGGGGTATCGGGTTGCCCGGGTAACTGGGTTAAGGAGGTCATACAGGGCAGTCGCTCCTTGTAAAGCACTGGTACTCAGCTACATCCGGTTAGACTGGAAGGCGACCTCAACATAGTTGGGAAAAAGGCTCGGGGGATGAAAATTGATTGGTAATAATCAACAAGAAGAGGAAATACCCAATAATTATCTCAATCAGTAAAATAAAATCAGTTTACATTATTGCATCACGTTTTCTAATAAAAGGCGCCACCTTATTCATTTTATCATGATCATGATAAAATTATGCTTGTTAATCAAGATGTGAGTAATTACCATCTATGTATGTTCAGTATAGAATAAAGAATAGCACCGTCATTGCGCGCGCGCAGGTCAGGCATAGTGACTCAGCTCATGTGATGAACGCTATAAAAGTCAATAAGCAAATTATTGGTCTAGTGCGGTCGTGGCAGCGGCTGTCAATCTTTATGTAACTACATAAAGGTACGTTTTGAATGTTAGCGGCCACAGCCGCAGCTGCATTACTGGTTTGCAGTGCGTGTGGTTGGCAGTTGCAGTCGGCAGCTAGTATTAAAAGCGCACCTTAATGATATTTTTGTATTAGTTTGTAGGCAGATTGTTCAAATCCGATGTGCATAGTCCGGACTGAAAGGAATTATGTATTTACTGTTGTCATATTATAATAAGTAGGTAATGCATAAAACAATTAAATAAATAAATGATAACAATATTTTTTTGAAAATTTGGCGGTTCAGGAAATCTCGTGCAGAACTGCACAAATAATCAGCACATTTTGAATAATAGAATAATTATAATTACTGGGTTTTTATAGCAAACTGTTCTTAGATTAGGTACTGCAAGCTGTGGGAGACTGTTTGAGAACCACTGATTTAGTGTTAAGACTGCAGACGTCACTGTACGTTTTGTTTGGTATTTTCCTCATTAAATTATGGAATCGCGCGTTACTTTGCGGAAAGCCATGACATAAAATGTTAGGAACAATATGTAGGTATCCTTTATCAAGCGAGACAATAAATCGAGGCTTGGATGCAGATAGTATATATCTTTGGCAGTCATTACGGGTAGTCAGGAGCCAGTAAGTCTCGCAACCAGGCTTACCTAGGGTCATTGGGTTGCCCAGGTGACTGGGTTGAGGTGGTCAGGTAGTCAGTCGCTCCTTGTAAAACATTGGTAGTCAGTTGCATCCCGTTACACAAGAAGTTGACCCCAACATAGTCGGGAAAATGTCGCTTTACAGATGATGATGATGATGATTAGTTATTGCAGGTATATTAGTAAAATCAGGTCAGTTTAATATCTGTAATTAATCATTTGATCCCCAGTGACGGGCTAGTACCCAATAACAAATGTTTAAAGAGGAAAACTGTCACGGAACATGACAGGCTCCAGAGACTTGACCAAATACGATTTATGTTTATTAGTCATTTATTTTTCAGTGGAAATGTTTATGCTAATATCGTAATGGCTTTTATGGGATGTCGATAAGGAAGGGAAAAACAATTGGCTTTAAAATTTTCCTTGTGAGTAATTATCCTCGAGAACACGAGGAAGATTTACCTAATCTATCAAATAAGCAGGAGATTCTTTAAAGTCCTCACTTCGGATTAGGTATTCTTAGGAAAGAACAGACGCCTTGGTAAGCATCATATCTATCTAGGTAATATCCATCCTCCATCCTACGAGCCTTTTTCCTAACTATGTTGCGGTCGGCTTCCAGTCTTTCTCCTCTCCTTCTAACCATTTCTGAAACCAGAAACCGTGGGCGAAAACTAATCAGCTGTCTGAGAAAAAGCTAAGACAGTGGTGCCATCTATGTCTTGATCACTGTACTAACCATTTGTTTTTTCTAACTGCGACTGACTTATAGGTCTCGTCTCGAGTATTTTTCTTTAGAGGTCGCTGTTCAGTTGTTACGTTTATCCAGTTATTTCATGAGATAGTGCGATTTTGAGTCAGCTCAAAGAGGTTTTCGTTAATTATGTCTCTAAGTAGGTACCTACTGACCTAATCACTTGCATTTTCTAGCAGCTTTAGTTAATTTCGTGTTTTCGTGGTACAACTCAAAGTATTCCTAATTACTGAAAAAGTACTTCGAGTTAAAAAACTCAACTAGGTACACCAAACGAGTACAAATACTTACACTAGGCAAGCATTTACTAAAATGTATCACATAACTAACTACATGATCGTACATCATACACCACTAAGTTAACGAGTTATTAGTACCTAAGAAAGCAAATTAGCATGTTGATAAACGAGAAAAGATGCTTCATTCATACCGACCACAATATCTTGATCTCCACGGACCTTCGCCACTAAAAGAATCGGTACCATTTTACTAGAGGCTGGGTGAACACATGTGTCAAGATATAGTGGTAGCGTTACTCGATCTGTAGTTCACACACAATGAGCGCTCTGTCTTCATGAACTTTGATCATAACAAAAAAAAAGTAACTCCATTCATATTAAAATAATGGCCGAGATTTTATTATGATTGAATGGTTTTTGAATTGTTTGATTCGCCGTTGATTCTTTAATGAGACCAAGAGTACCTACACTGCAAATTTTTAGTCGGCCGATAGTTTGTTTGGGCTCATAAATCAGTAACATGAGGTAGTACGCACATTACAAAGATCAGGTATTTAGCCGATGTCAAACCCTCTGAAAACGTTGACTGGAATCAAGACTTTCTTAAAAAAAAATACTAAGCATTGGACAGCAATCGATCGACTATTTAGTCTGAAGTGTGCGGTTACTCTTTACTAGTGTACCTATATGGCATTGTATGGGGCAGTAACCATCTATCGTAATATATTTAACCACGTTGGTATATGCATGTGCATGTTAATTCGCCATTGTATACTGGTACATCCTATGACAGACAACACAGGTGGAATAATTCTCGTCTAGAAATGTGTCCTGTACCTCTATCGATTGAATAAAGAAAAAAAATGGGGGGGATGTAGCAAGCTTTCTCGTAGAGCGTCACCTATGCTCGGGCCCTCCCCGTGAGTAGCGGCATACTCGTATGCCGTGAAACCGATTGCTACACCACGATGACAAGTCAGAGAGAGAATAAAGAAAATGCCAGAGAAATGTATATGAATGTCACAGCCAACCATCAAATAGCTTCTCCCTTTGATCTCTTTGACTTCAACTTGTGACCATGAACTCTCCCCATTTAATCACGCGTCTATCGTTTAGTCAATGTCCATGAAGTACATTACAATTACATAGATGACAGTTAGCCGTCTATAATACCCATGGAGAACAAAATGACTAGCGGAAATGCCATAACACAAGAACTCCTAAGAAAGTAGTGCGTATATGGGAGTTCAGGGGACGAGGAACGTTACTACCTCCGCCCTTACACGCCTTCCTTAGAAGCTGCTCATTTTCAAAATAAAATCACAAATCAAACTACACCAATCTTTGATAGATTGGTTTTGATTTTACAACGAGCTCGAACGCCTCATTCGTTCCAGTACCTGATCAAACGTACCGTACGTTACTTGACCTACAAGAAGGCGCCTCATCTACGTTCCTTATGGCATCTCCACTATCTTTCCTTTCTCCGCGTTAATTCTTAAAGTTCTTGAATTTTGTGATACATACCCAGTACAGCAGTGTTTCCTGGTGGACTCCCGAGCGTCGGTTACAGTCATGCTGTGGATCGTCATGGTTCAACTGAAACAATAATATTGACATAAGAACACATAAGTTGTTGTTACTTCGGCGCATGTAAGCTTATCAGGCGTCTTGATTACATTGTGTAAGTCATCACGTTTTATTGGAAACTTAAATGGCGTTAACAAACGGTAGACTTAAGGGTTTAATCTAGTGTTACGTTGGTATGTCGTCAGCCTTTTTATCATCCCATTGCTGGGCACAAGCCACCTCTCACACTGAGAAGGATTGAGCGTTAATCACCACCACGCTTGGTCAATGCGGTTTGGTCATTTCAGACTTTATAGTCCAGGTGTGGTACGTTACATTAAGTAGTTCTAATTTTGTATACGCCCGCCCCAGTACTGGACGTACAACATATACCTACAAACGTACCTATATTCAGCAATCAGAGCGTTTAGCTCGTTAAAAGATAAAATTTTATTAGATTTTGTATTCTTTTATTAGATTACTTATAGGTATAGACTAGTTATTCTTTTATACCAAGCTCATGTAAATCTAGTTAAACCGATATGAAGTACATTATCGACACGTAGTAGGTACTACTTAGACAAAGAAACGTAAAGATAAGATTTAATGGGAATGAACTACACACGGGAACTACAATTTGCCACACTCGAAGCATATGTTTCATATGTAGTTTTATGCTACGTATGTCGTAATATCTCTGTGTACGATCAGTAAATGTTAGGAAAAATAGAATTGTCTAATTTTATTAATACTTTGGGTATCTACCTAAGTTGACATTGGATATGAGGCTTGATCTAGGGCATGCAATTTCGGTAAAACAAAAATTACCGGTAAAAAATCGGTAATAAAAATATTTTTACCGGTAAACCGGTGAAACGGTAATTTTTGTATGTTTTTTTAAATGTGATATTATAACAATAAGATTGGGTAGTCTTAAAGCAAAAACTAAATAAATATGCAAAGTATAAGATGGTAAACGTTTTTTGTGACGTGGGACGTAAAAAAAACATGTCAGTACCCTCCGTACGCGATGTCGCCGACAAAATGCAAGAGAAACGGCTGCGATGGTACGGACATGTAAAAAGGAGTGACACCTGATACTCAATCTCAATATACTCGGTCAAAGGCGCAAAGGCAGGCCGAAACCGTGGTGGTTGAGGGTCGTAGCAGGGGCAGACCCTGGGTTTGCTGACATCTCCCTGAGGAGCCCGTGCAACAACGCGCGCCGCTGACACGGGTCTGTTGTCTATGCAGACGGTGGAACGATGAGCCACCCGAACTCACCGCCCACAGACCGACGCCTACGGTGGCCGGGAGTCGTCTCTCGACCCTTGTCGCCCGTGGTGTCTTCGTGCCTGTCGTGTGTTCTTGTGCCCCTGGTCCACTATAGCGGCTGGGATGAGAGGTGCTACTCGCAGTCGCTCCGCCGTCTCCTTCTCGAGCATGACTGCTTCGCAGAAGGAGGCGACGGCTTCCCATTCCCTCTAGCTCCGGACCATTGCTTGAACCAGGGAAGGACGCGAAAGGTCGCCGCTGTCTATTGCCTCGACGACAACACGGCGGTACCCTTCCCAGGCAGTGCACACCTGGACCGTGTGCTCCACCGTGTCCTCAGAGCTGTACGCATGGTGGTGAAGTAAAAGCCCTTGCTCAGTAAGGTCATTGAGTAGGTAAAATAAGCATTAGCTACATTTGTACCTAGTATGAGCTGACAGCTATGAGGCAAAGCTAAGAGGAAAAACAGATTAACTTAGATTTTATAAATTAAGATGAGAAAGAAGATTTGTATCTAACCTAGAGATAGTTAAGGTTACAATACGTAATGTCTGCAACATGACATTATATTCATGCTACATAACAAAGATTTGACGTCAAATGAACAATTGCTATATTTTATCAGAAAAAAGTAAAAACCGGTAAATTACCGGTTTCATATTATTTTTACCGGTAATTTAAAACTCGCCAAAATGGGCGATTTACCGGTAAAAACAAAACCGGTTAACCGGTATTGCATGCCCTAGCTTGATCCTATCATGAACGCAAGTAAACAAAGATAAAGTTCTTCCAATTCACAACATGTTCTAAAACCTATTTCTTTATTTTAAATGAAGAAATATTATCAAACGAAGAAAGATGAGGTTTACTTTGTAACAGTCTGATATTCTCTGTCAACAGGAGGGGTCATTTGATATCATCAATCAAAGACTGGTGACTAGAACCGAGCTTCTGTCCTCTCATACTGAGGACCAATTTATATTAGTTATCAGTTTCTCACGGCGTGAGTGTCGGCGTGAGTGTCAATCGTCATCAGACAGTCACTTGTTTGTCTAACTGCAGGCGATGCATTGCCGGTGCATCTCGCAGGATGCACTCAATTCGTACCCGCCACTCAGATGCAATTATGTAATGTTTGATACTGCTCAGAATCGTATGAAAGTAGCCCCAGTTTATAATGCACAGTTCACTAGTTTCCCGTGGTATCCGCATAAAGAGTAGACTTTAGCCTGTGTGCGATAAAATATTTTCAAATCAGACCAATAGTTTTCAAGATTATAGATCAGCTTCAACAAAGCAACAAACTCTGCAGCTTTTTCCTAACTGGCTTCTGCCATCGACTTCGTCTACCTGGGCGACGGAGAACTGCTTAAATACTATACATTACCCAAGAAGTATTCTTTTACATTACACTCAGTAAATACAACTGACTTATTAACTGAAAGTTTGTAAACAATAATTTAATGAAAATATAATTTCTTCATTAATCCAAAGTTAATGTTGTCTTTGCACCGCTACGTTGTATGTAAGACCTTATAGCAGACCTTAAAAAAATGCGGTGTCATGCTTCTATGTGATGATCGTGACTAAGCAATTTTGTAGGTACAACGAATTTATTGTTTCAGTCACACAATCAATCAACGCCAATCTATGTTATTAAAGTCTACATAATATAATTATAATAAATAAGCTTCGTCTTAAAATAGAATTCTATTGAACTAACAATGTGATCTTGTATTTTTGTAATAAATAAACCTACATTATAATTATCTACACCTACAAATATTAAAAAGCTGAAGAGTTTGTTTTTGCCTGAACACGCTTTTCAGAAACTATTGGACCGATTTGAAATTCTTTGAGTATTTGTTAGGTCATTTATGTAAGAAGGCTACTTTTTATCCAGGTGTGCAGAGATCCGGGAGGTGTGGGTGAAACCGTGGAAATTAGTTGACCGTTAAAGTGCTTTTGTGAGTTTCACAAGGTTTCATCATGATACTTGATAATTTTCAGCACTATCATCATTACTACGCATTATTATTTTGAAAAAAGAAAATATCATCTCGTAATTCAGGTCATGGTAGATACGCATTGTTTCTATATCAATTAATGGGAATGAATGTCTTTTTGAAGATGATTATAACGCACTGACGGAAAAACTCCTGTCTGTAAATGTATATGACTGGTGACAACCAGACTAAAAGTATTTACGCACATTTGACCGCGAACAAAAAAGGTTTACCTATCTACGCGCTGCGGTCGGCGCGAGTCAGCTACTTAGTATGTGTACGCGCACAAAGGTTGCAGTTTGGTAAATATGTCAGAAAATGTTTGCACACAATTTGTCACTGTGCCACACATCAGTGGTATCTCGTCTGAACATTCTGTCTCCAGTCTCGTGTTCCTGCACATTTGCACAATCCACAACCCAATTAGATTATCCAGTAGCTTTTAACATTCGATTCGTACTCCAAAGCTTCAGCTAGAAGGAAATTAAAGGGAGTCTTGCTGTTCAACTAATTACCGTTTCCCGACTTTCATTAAAACAAACTAGCTGGACAGATTTATACGGAATAGAACTTGTTCTGCTAATGGGAACCTAATATAATTAGAGTGAATCCTAGGCTTGGTAATATTTTAAATGCGGAAAGTAACTCTATGAGTTTGTCGAGATTTTACGTCAAAACTACTGAACGGATTTAAATGAAAGGTACACAAATGGTCCAAAGAAAAGGCAAAGCCTAAGAAAAGGCATTATGTAATTACCCGGTTACGAAAAGTGGTTCTCCCAGGACGCAGGTGAAACCATAGGAATCGGCTAGTGAGCAATAAAAACAAACGAAGATGTTTAGTGAGTCATTAATTTTTAATGAGTGCTTACAATGCATGGGTGATCCTACCTCATAATGATGTAGGAACACTTAATCTACACTAATGTTATTAAGCTTAAGAGTTTGTTTGTTTGCTTGAATGCGCGAATCTCAGGAAGGTCCGATTTTCTCAGCTGTTATAAGATGTTTACTGTATTAAATGCATTTTTCATCCCACCATCTCGGAAAGAGTAGTTTTACCCTTTGATATCTGAGCGCAAAAGTAGTTTTTATCCTCTAGAGCGGCAAAGTGATTTGAATTTAGAACATCGTGTGCAATACTCCATTTGTGACAATCTTGATAAGACTTCAAACAAATACATATTAAACAAAATATGAAATACTGCTTAAAATAATTATTCAATTAATTGAGTAATTTTTATTATTGTTTTTACATAGATTTTTAACCTCGTTTCATTTTTAAACTGAGTTTTCAAATAAATGAACTTTAATGAGAACTTCTTTTTAATTTGATACTCATATGTGCGCGCCATTTTGTTTTTTTACGTTTAGTAATTTCCTCGATGAAGTGGGATGAAAAGTTACGTGTTGCACTCGAGTGCAAAGATTTTTCACCTTGTGCTCTTTTAATTCCCTCGCTATCGCTCAGGATTCTAATTATTGAAACAATCGCTACGTTCGTGTTTCAATTTTAGAATCCTTCGCTTGCTCGGTCATCAAAATTATGCCCGCGGTTAAAAAGCAACTTTGCACTCTTGTATAACAAATAACTATTGAATTTACTTTACAGGTGCTCAAAGTGAGTATGAATCTAGCTTCAGTAAATCTAGGTGTACATTTCAGTTTTACGTTTCAATAAATTCAAAGATAAGTTAGATTATTTTTCCGACCCAAATATCGACCAATAGAATTGCACCATTCGACGTCACGTGGTACAACCTACATGGTATTATACTGAAAATTTTTTGAATATTTTCTCTGGTCGTTGCTACGTCAAACTGACAGGTTGTGGCCGACATTTGGGACGGAAAAATATCTTCCGAATACACACGAGCTTCATAATTATCTGGCATTTCCTCAGGTTCCTGCAACAAAGTCGTCAAGTTTTTCAGGAAAAATCACTCGCGCTTCGCGCTCTTTATTTTTTAACCTGAAAAACTTGACTCCTTCATTTGTTTGCAACGAACCTATCGGAAAATACCCGATAATTTTGAAGCTCTTGTGGTATTATAAGTGAAAATCTTATTGAAGTAAATGCGAATTCTCAATCTTGGAACATTGAAATGAAACGTCGTTAGCCAGTTTTGTTTCAATAAGTTTCTCATCGTTTTGCTGGGAATAAAGTGCTCGCTATAGGTATCTAAGTATTTATTCATCAATGCTAAGAAAATATTCATTATATTTTCACTGCTAACTAAATAATGTTTTTTTTAGAAAGTGTTTTATTTATATTCCGTTTCATTGAGTTTATATTGCACTATTTCAAACATACTTCTGTAATATGATAAGCCATAAGTAGGTACAATAAACCTAAAGAAAGTAATTTACAATTTCGTAAATCTAGTAGGAAACTGTTGCTACATTTATCATAATGTAAGTATTGACTTGCCATTGCCTATGTCTAATTAAAATAATGATCATCCCGCTCTGTTATTTCAAAATTGATTCGTCAGTTTTATAGCACCCATATCAAGATTCAAGCTCATATGCACCTGTTATGAGAAGGTCATTAGTATGCATAAAAAATCTTGTCTCATGATCTCATATCGCTTATTGAACTAAACTCTTCACTAATTAAACTGGATGTATCTATGGTTTTCTTAACTACCTCTGTCTAAGCTCCAATTTTTAATCACATCGAGTAAATTATGTATAATTTATCTAACTTTACATAAACGCTTACCAAAAATTTTCGCCAAATAAAACGTTTTTTTTTTTAAGAATTTGTTGCATCTTATTTTATAAGCATCTCATGGAAATAATAATTCTCCTCGACGCTTTGTTTCTTTAAAATCAATTCACGAGACGTTGGTAATCTTTACTACCTATCTATAATAATGGTATAATAAATTGAATATTTTAAGATTCAACTTTATAATGCACCTGTTATAAGAAGGTCATTAGTCTGCATAATAAAATCTTGTCTCGTGATCTCATACTTATCGCTTATCAAGGAAAAGTCGTTTGTACTAACGTAATAAAGAGGAGACATTTTTCTGTTTCTTTGTTTGTACCGTAAAGGCTTCAGAACTATTGAACCGATTTAAACAATGTTTCATTGTAAAGGCTATGGAAAGCTACACTCTTCCCGAGTAATATTTTATCCCGATACAGGCATTTTTTATTAGCCTATGCTGTCCCACTGCTGTTCAAAGGCCTACCCATGGCCTTCCATTTTTCTCTGTCCATCGTTGTTTGTGGTCAGTCCGAGAGGAAGCTGTCCAAGTCTTCTCTCCAGCGTTTCGTTGGTCTCGGTCGCCTTCATATGTCGTCGATACCGGCATACGATACGATAGAACCGCGGGAAAGCGCCTAGTCATTAATAGAAATAAAACTAGTAGTGTCATCAGTGGTTTTCTTAGAATATACGTGTGTACTTTTTCATATCATTCATTACCATTGTGTGCTATTTTTCTCTGGGTTTGTCCTAATAAATTGTGGTAAATAGCACGGGTTTTCCCCATAAATGACGAATGACGAATTCATTTCATCCTACTTCCTACTAATATTATAAATGTGAAAGTTTGTGAGAATGTATGGATGTATGTTTGTTATTCAATCACGCAAAAACGGCTGGAACGATTTGATTGAAATTTGGTATGTAGATAGGTGATACCCTGGATTAACACATAGGCTACTTTTTATCAACACACCACGCGGGCGAAGCCGCTTACGGAAGCTAGTTTCATATAATAGTGTTTATTTTATATGTGAGGTGGATATTAAATAAAAACAATAAACTACCGGTTCATAAAACCTTTTTATTAATCTATTATTATCAATCTTCATAAAAAATTGTGACTATACCTGCATAGGTAAATTGGAGCCCAAGGCTGACAGAAAATATAATAATTGTTTTTTATAAATCATAAGTAAGCTATACACTACACCTGACTTTTCTCGTATTGAATTGTTTTTTATGTACAAAAATACCACAACGTTAGAAAAATTACCAAAAGTAAGAAACTACCACTACCTACCATGTCATACCTGCTAACACCTTAAACCTTTACCAAAGGATTATGAACCTAAAATGAAATTAGACACGTGTCATATTTGATAAATGGTGGCTCCGTGTAATAACGTTGGTAACTTGATAGTGATTAAGTTTAGGGATGAAGGGATAATAAGTAGCGGAGTCTTGCGGAACATGTTTTGTTTTACGTAAATATGACATTTTAATATACTAGTTTGCTGTTGTATTTTAAATAGAGGAATTTTGACGTCTTTTTACTTAAAAGTAATAATATTCGATACTATATTAAGCATGTGGTAAAAAATAAGTAGATAAGTTTACATTACCGCAAACCAACGTAAATGTAGGTAAGTAAGTAATGATTTCTTTTATTTCAGCTCAGTTTTACGGTACTAGTTATTACTGAAACCAATGCATCAAACGCAAGAATATTTTTTTATTGAAATTCTGATGATAGGTAGTAATCCTTTTTACTCTTGACATAACGACTTTGCATAACTTAGTAGGTACCTAAAGGTAAATAAAAAACACAAAATAAATAATTCGTGGTCAAAATACCTATGTGCGGCAAAACCAACAAAAACATGTGAGTTTTTAGTAGCGTCACGTAAACAAATAAAACGACCTTTAAATAGCAAAACATTGCCTCATCTCAAAGCATGTTGATCACAAAATAAATAATTGAATAAACGATTGTAGTAACACAAAACACCGATTGTTTTACCAAATAAAGCAGAGCATACACACCTGTACAAATAAATCCAATAACCCGTAATAATTTAGCACACGCGTCACGATATGGAACCAATTATTTTGTAACCATGAAGGCCGAAACTTGTATTAACACATCGAATAAAATTTCACTCGGAACAGCCTTGATCGCGCCGATACATAGCACTGAACACAACTACGATTCACTTATCGTAAAACATGGAAAGCAATGAAAAATGGAAAATTACAATCTGGAATCTCAGCGTGCTTATATTTGTTAATTAATTTTTCGAAGAAATTGTTAGTTTAAGAGGACGTGCGAAGCGCGCGCAGCGATGTCGGCGCGTGCGATCAGTCGGAACACCTCGGGACCACGTCACTGTAAAGCCGCAGTTTAAACCTTTTTTGTATGTACTCATCCTTTTTAGGGTTCAACAGGACGCGAGAACCGGCTTAAGTATAACTAGTTTATGAGTCGCGGCCGAGATGTTGATCGATGTCGGGTATTCATCAAGAATTTTATATGAAAATGTAGTTTCAAGATAATATTAAATTCCTTTTCGGAATATTGAAGCGCACTGCAAGAATTATGAACTTTTAGGAAATGTTAACTTTGCTAATTAAATCGTGTAACGTATTCTGTAATCTGTGATATTACCTATCAATAGGAAAATCCATAAGTACATTATTTAAACAGAAATCATCTTCGTTAACAAACACTAAAAATTGTATCTGTGACGTCATTTATTGAATCAATCAATTTGATGCTATTTCCGAAACAAGTTATTGAATGCTTTGGCCTCATGTTTCGTCGTTGCGAATAAAAATATATATACTTATTTGGACACTGAAGTAATACTGATTTATATATTTTATGCTTTAGGGATATTAAACAACATGATTTTTTTTATGTATATTTTCCAATCAGGGCAATGATCAATTGTGGGTTCTAACTTTAAATAACTGCAGAACCCACTTTTCAAAACACAATTCATTTAAATAAACAAACGGTGTGATATTTGATAACAATCAAGACGAAGATTTGGTCTCCTGGCCTTGACCTTAAATTATTTAAATTAAATGTCTAATTTATAGTTATATTTTGTTGTTAGCCAGCTAAAAATAGGATTCTGTAGTTTTGATCCAATGGTTTACCTCCTCAATAAATTTTAAATTTCAGACGATATATTAAATTAATTCAATTTTATAAGTCATTTATGGAATTCGTTGTTATTCTGTATTTATAAATCATACATCAGCTTATTTTGTACCTATTCAATTAAAGGTTAAATTGGACCAAAGTGTCATTGGGTTATTCCAAATGACAATTCTCGTCCTGTAAAATATCTCTGAACCTCTGAATTTTCCTGAGTAACTCCAAACTTACTTATCTGGCAATAATGAAGAGGAAGGCGTAAACTACGACTTACTCGAATAATTTTTAATTCATTCTGATCTTATACTTGATATAAAGCTGAAAAAGACATTGATTGTTTGTTTATTTATTTATTAGTAATACCAAAGAAAGTAGGTCTAGAGGTACAGCTATGCCCCACAAAAGCGTTTGAATGCGCTAACCTCAGGAATCACTGGACCGATTTGAATTTGTGAGGAATTGAAAAGCGGGTAAAGCCGCTGGTAGAAGTTAGGTCTAAAGTGCCCATAGACATTTTTTCTTGTGAAATTTATTATTTTTGCCTTTCAACAAGTGCCTTTCTAAATGCTAAATATTATTATTACCATGTAGGTACTTGGATACGTCTTCGTTTACCAACATACAGAATAAAATAATATTTCCCATAGAAACTATTCGATTACCTTACCGCTTCACTCTTGAGTCGGAAACCCGTTTGTTTGGTTTCACATCTCCCATTGTTAGGTGCTATTGTGAGAATCGAGCCGTGTATCGATATTTACATCGATACTCAATTCTCGGAAATCATGGGAGTGTAAGCCATGGCTGACCTTGGTCAATGATTTGGTGAATCAAACTTTAGTTAATGTACTTCGGAATGCAGCTACAGAGAAATAGTAGACAGTCGGTGTTTTCACTACTTAAAATCAAGGTTCAGAGTTAAGGAAATAATGAATATGGAGTACATTCTATATGTGTATACACGTTTTTTTGAGATGGAATATCATAAGGCGATTTTTCCAACTGCGGCGATTGTCAGACTTCTACTGACTAATACCTACCTTTGTTTCTTTTGAAGCACTTTGTGTACCAAATGCGCTGCTACTCCTTGAAGAATCCCGTAGTACCGGCTAGAAGTAGTTCAAGATTATTCTAGAAGATGCTATGTTCTATTCCACAGAATGCACTTTAACCTTTGGGCTATTACTGCTAATACTTTGTATTATAATAAGCGCCCACATTACTTATGATAATAATGTGGAAATATGTAAAGTAGGGGGAAAACTTTGCTAGTATGCACCGGTCTGGCTTATACTCGCAACTTTAACTAGCGGAAAGTTACGCAACTTTTTATATAGGACTTAGTCAAAAATCGTTGATCGTCATCAACGTGAATCTGAGTTTTGTACTTACACACTACGTAACACCTATTTTACGAAGATTCCCCTAAACTTTACCACAAAAACTTTTAAACGTCAGTTTATGCCTTGTCTAAAAAAATGTCAAATTATGACGTTGACATATGGTTCATTTTGCAGCCAAAATTTTATTAGACAAGTGTAAAACAGGGTTTAAAGTTTTTGTAGTAAGGCCCTAAATTTTTTACCAACAAAAGTCATGATGTACTGACTATTAGACTTTCGAATGTACCTCTATAAGTAGTCAAAGGAATTAATAACCTCAACATCGATCCTTGTCCTCTTGCCCATTGGACTGCCTGGGCAATAAAACTATTACCTAAAGATATTACGAGAAAAAACCATCATCTCCCGAGCCTTTTTTTTAACTTTGTTGGGACTGGCTTTAAGTCTTACTGGATGTAGCGGAATGGAATGCCAGTGTTTTATAACAAGCGACTGTCTATACCCCTTGGTTAGACTGGTGTCAGACTTGCTGGCTTTTGACTACCCGTAAAGACCGCCAAGGATGTTCAATGAGAGCCGTGACCTACAGTTTAACGTGCCCTCCGAACCACCTGTCTGTTGCTTGTATGGTGCTCTTAACACCATACAAACAACAGTTGAAACAAAATCAGTTTTTATGCTAGTACCTATATTCAATATCGCTGTTTTAATTGTTTGCCTCCTACCTGCGTGTAACTAGTTTTTGCTGAACCGTCGTAAAAACTTCAAGGAGAAGAATCATTGTATAAACATAATGCCTAAGTTTGAACAAAAAAATAGTGATGATTTAACTAATAACCTTTAGTCTTAGTCTTGAGGTGGAGGTCTTTGGTTTTTTACACCTTGTTAATGCACGTGAAATAAATATTTGAGTTAACTTAGCGGCATAGGTTTCCGATGATGGATGATGGCCTGGTTATCACATATAAGTATGAGTGAAGACTTCTAATTGTCTTTCTGTCGTCTATGTCTACTTTCTTTAAGTCTTCCATCGTATTCAATAAATAAATAAGGCCCTCAAAGACTGCACCTTCTCACAATGTTTCTATAAAAGTTCTAGAAATACCATTTTTTTTCAGAATTACGAAAAGGGCATCCTACCCAACCACCTAACACCTGCAAACACATAATAAAAACCTATAATTAAAACCTTAAATGTAACACAATAGCAATTAGAAAGGCATTCATCATTAGACGTTATCAGACCCGCACCACGAATCTCAAATGACAGACGATCCGAATTCTTCCGCATAACTGAATCAATATTAATTGGTACTAAAGCGAGCGTCTGACGGACTCCTTTAATCAATTGGGCCACAAATTACAAGGACTGGTTGCTCGTGAGTCATTTGGTTGCTACTCGGCAACCTGTTGCATGGGGTTGCGTAACCAATTATTATCTTGTTCGTGTGATATGTATAGATGTATTTTGTTCGATTTTGTATTGTGTTGAGTATGTTTTGAGTGTAGTACAAGACTGCATTAGCACAGGGTATAAAGGTGAAATATAACCCATTCTTATGAGCAATCCTGATATCCTCTTACTGAAAACAACATATCGCAATCAACAAAACTTGCTTATAAAATACTAGCTTCCGCCCGCGGCTTTGCTCACGTCAAGTTCGGTTATATCGCGTTTCCAAGAGAACTCTTCAAAAGACGGGGATAAAAACTATCCCATGTTCTTTCTCAAGGTCAACTCTATCTCTGTACCAAGTTATAGTAAATCAGTTCAGTGGTTTAGACGTGAAAGCGTAACAGACAGACAGACAGACAGAGTTACTTTCGCATTTGTAATATTAGTTAAAATTTAAGAATTAATTTAAAGACGCTAATATACACAAAATCTCAATTTATTCGAAGCCAAAATTTTAAACCTAGCCTCACTTCCTTAATACACCAAGAGTTGCATAAAAGCTTTTGCTCGTCGACATGTATTCGTCATTCACACGTCGATTCCGCTCCGTTGCAATTCGGTCAACCTTTTGCTTTCAGTTTCCGAACGAATTCGCTCAATTACCCCCGAGGGATGGGGACACTTCGTACATTCGAACGTCGCCAACTCACCTGGATTTGACGTAATTCTCGATCCCTGAAGTTTGGGAATCGATTTTCGAAACGTGAGAATGTGTAAGTCCCTTGAACTTATTTTTTTTAAGTTGCCAGTACTTTTACTGTAGTGCTTGCAATATACTAGGCGATAAAAGTTAGTTCTTCTCGAAAATCGATGAATTGAACGTCCTTTTAAGTCGATGATGATAAATCAATTTATTTAAGCCCGTATTATGTATAGAACATTTCTCGAATCTTAAGTAAATACTGCTGAAAAATTATATCTAATCATAAATGTATTTACTGGACCACTCAGATGACCTCATAATGTAACTTCAATTCGAGACAATTGAGTAGAACCTTGTGCAATAACTTAGTATAAACTCGGTTTAGCTGAATATTCTATAATATCTTAAAACGAATGTCTAAAAACACAGGAAAAACTTTGTAACATCAACTTAAATTACTCAAGGAAGAAACATTAATGTTTTTAGTTCCATAAGTATCTTCCTGCTTCGTCACCGTCCCGATATTAATATAATTGAATGATGAAGTTAACAAGGACAAAGTAACAAAAACTTACGATGTTTGCATTTTAGTGAAGAAACCAGACCCTGTGGTTTCAATTAAGTATTTTACGTAATATAAACATCATCATTAACATACTCCTGCCTTTATGTTACTGTTACAGCCTTTTTATCGTCCCACTGCTGGGCACAGACCTCTCACACGGAGAAGGATTGAGCATTACTAACCACGCTTGCTCAATGCGGGTTGGTGATTTCAGACTTTATGGTACAGGTTTCCTCAAGATGTTTTCCTTCACCTTTTTTATCAGCTATTGGTATCCAAGATATACAAACTTAGAAAAGATACATTGGTACTTGCGTGACCTGGAATCGAACCCACACTCTCATATTCGAGAGGTAGGTCCTTTACCCACTAGGCTACCACGACTCCTGCCTTTATACCGATTCCATTTGAGGTTATCGCATCATGTCTTCTTTTTTTTCTATACACTCTTATTTGACGTCATCTCACGTGCACATTCTTACTGGCAATATCGTCATTCACACAATCTAATTATCATTTCTTTGTTTCTTTCCTCCATCCATACGTTCATTGAATTTTATTGTGCATTCGAGCACTTTATCTACTTATTATCATCATTCCACCTCTTCCTCTATATTCATTCAAATAAAATGTTGTATTGTACAGTTGTTAAATTATAATTTAATTGTAATGGCCAGCTATGTCTTGGGAAGTTTGGTTACTCACCGCTTCTTCTTTCCAGTCATAACACTAGGAAGTGGTGGAAGGGGGGCGTTTTTGGGGAAGCTGGCCTACTTTCAATAAACGTTTTAACTTCGACTTTGACATGATCGAGTTCTATTTTGAAGAAAAGCTTTATTTCAGACCGTTTGTGTTCAGTTATGTTGTGCGCTTAGCACACCAATAGGTATCTTAATACAAAAATATTTATGAATAATGTCGAAATAAACCTATTAAACGCGTAAGACGTACTTAAACAGGAATACCGCAACTGGAAAAAACCCAAATATATTGTTTACCAGATATAATGCCTACTTATGTACTTAGATGAATTATTATACTTATTACACAAAATAATAATTGTGTGTTACCTTTTTTAATGACGTCAAAAAACACCAAAATGACCACTCCCGCTGTGGGTTAGCAGCGGTGAGGGAGTGTCAGACTCTCTGACTAAAAACCGTCGTGTTCCGTCGTAGGCCTTTTATGTACCAGGGCCGAGGGTAACTCCTTCGAATAATCCTGCAGCCCGGCAGGCCTTGGCCCTACTGGGCCCCGCTGCCTGACTTAGTAACTTCCTATGGTATGGTAGACAGAGAAGAAATCTATCGATCTATCTTCACAGCACTCATTTTCAGAAATAATCTCCTTATCAACAAACTGCGTGGTTTATATCCTGCTAATAATGAGCTGAGGGGTATTTCGCTCTTAATATGCCTTTGTTCTGCAGTATAAAATGCTTATTTTGCTTTTACAATCTAGAGCAATCGCATTGTTCTCTGTAGGTAAGCCTGTGCACAAACAGTCCCGTTCATGGCGGAGAAAAAATGCAAATCGTTATTATCGTCGTACAATACTTCGTTGAATGCATGTCCCTCGTAACATTCGCGTTCAGATCTGCAGACTTATGATTGCTTTTATGTATAAAGTAAATAAAATGACTACGATTTCTATTTTAATTGGTATTTCAGCAGTGGCGGATTTACAAACTTGCCGCTAGTAGGCCATTCAATTTTTGCCGCCTCTAATGATTGTGAACTTAATGATATTTCTGCCAGTTACTAGATTATTTTTGCAAGCCTCTATGTACCGAAGAGTTTAATGTTAACACGTATATATGACAGCGACTTTGAAGCGTAAAACCTCTGTAACTTTTAAACGGCTCAATCGATTTTCATCAATCATGTCTAAGAACACTCGCTCGTAAAACACATGTATTAAAAAAAAAAAAAACTAAATTGAAATGGGTTCATTCGTTCGGGTGCTATGATTCAGTGGCGGCGTAGCATCGGCACCCATGGCGGACTACCTATTGAGCACCCGCCAAAAAAAAAACCGACAAATGTAAAAACTTTTCTGTTCCAAAACTCAATAATTTTGTACCAAAACGAGTAAAAAAAAACCGCCGTAAAGTGAAAAAGTCGCGAGCGAAGCGAGCGCAACTTTTTCAAATTTTGGGACACAAAAATACCTACCCAAATAAGAGTGGAAAAAAAACCACTGCAAAGAGAAGAAGCCACGAAATGTTTGATGTTTGGGATGCAATAATACCTAAAGAAAATAGTTATTGTCAAGTGAAAGGCGCGAGCGCAGCGACCGCGAAATTTTTTGAGTCTTGGAACACAAAAATACTCAAACAAGTTTAAAAAAAAACCCAGTGTAAAGTGAAAAAGCTGAGAGCGCAGCGCGAAATTTTTCGAGTTTTGGGACACAAATGTACTCCACCTCATAAACAGCATAGAAATCTTAGAAATCGTCAGTTGTTTTTGCTACTTCGGTGCTTTAACTTTTTGTTAGATTGAGGACTCAAAGAGCGCAGAACAAACCAGGAATCATGAAAAAACCGCGAGCGAAGCGAGCGGATTTTTTATTTTATTTTTATTGAAACGCTATTAGAATATTTTAAAATTCATGATCACGTACCTAAGTATATATTACAGTTTATTCATTTTGCGTTTATTAATCGGTTATTTATATATGGATTGTGTACTCATATACTCAATTATAAAAAAAAACATGTAAAAAAATTTGCAAAATTTGCCGCCCCTCTAAATCTGCCGCTCTAGGCACTGGCCTACTTGGCCTATTGGTAAATCCGCCACTGTATTTCAGGTTTTACTAAATGAAAACTTACAACAATAGGATGCATTTCATTATCAATCGCCGAATCAGTGAGAATAAAACAGTATTAACTCATTAATGGTCTGCAAGCTATAATCCGAATTGAGAACCACCTCCTTTTTTAGAAGTCGGTTAAAATAATAAAATAACAGAAATCACCGTAAAATTTTACTAAACGAAATTCTAACTTCACATCAAATTCTCCTAGTAGGACCAGCAGCTGATACTTAGTGATGTAACATGTCGATAATTTTGTCGATATTCCGTCTTCACGACAAAATACTCTACAGAGGTCACGGAGTTCAGAGTGTAAGGTGAAACATTTCTGATGCGGTTTCGTTAAATGGCATAGAAGCACAATCCTGGGAAATAAAGTCCTGGCCAATGTTGAGAAGCCTTGATATAAGTACTCCAGTAAGAGCGCCGTTAATAGTCCTGTTTGTTTTCATCTCTTCGGTGTCCTGAACGTGTGGTATCACAACTTGGAAGCTCACCGAGTGCGTCATATTACCTGCAAGGGAAAGATATCAATATAGGTATATCATAGAATCTTTATTCATGTATTTTAACTGACTCTTATTTATATCGCATACCTAAACCACGCTTGAAGAACGAGATAAGTTTGACTGATAAGTAATAGGTTAGACAGATAAATTATGAAATCTTTAAAAAAATAATATGTGATTGCAGGTTTTGATTAAGTTTGACTTTGAAAACTATACGTATTTATACCAGTAGCTAGTGAAAACCAAGTTAAATGAAAATGAATTGCTATATAAATCCCTTGAGCCTGGTAAATAAACTGGAGCAATTACTTGTCGGGTGAACCGTTGCTATAATTTTTACGCCTTCGTCGGTTTACAGTTTCGTCGTCGCCCCAACCGAAAAAAACGTAAATTTTAGGAAAAAAGTCTCCTCAAAACATTTATAGATATAATATTTTTTATTGCAGAAGATTGATTTGGATAGAACTTGGAAGTAATCGGCTATTCGCTGCTGAACGTAGCCCCCGAATTAAATACCAATCAGCTATAGCTCATAAATATATTCCAGTAACATACTGACTGCTTTTTAACCAGATACCGAACAATTTCCCAAGTGATAACGGTGACTTGAGAGAGTAACCAAGAATATCATCCTAATGCCCTTATCCCAATTTTATTTGGGGTCGGCGCAGCATGTTTTCTCCTTCCATACTCTTCTATCTGCCGTCATCTCGCAAGTAACATTCTTTCTAACCATATCGACTTCCTCTTCCCCTATATCTTTCGAAGGGGAAAATAGAACATGATGATGACCACCCAGCCGATTATCGGCTACGGCGGCTGTTCATGTAAGGAGATTAGCCAACTGCGCAGGACATATTATAGTTCACAAGCATTTGCGCGGACACAAGTGCACTCGCTATTCCTTCACTCTGATAGCCCGATGGGACGACAATCCGACACGACCAGAGAGAGATCAGGCGCAGGACCGACATTACTACGCTACTCAATACTTTTGCTGCAATACTTTTGTATGGAACAACATATCCGAACTTCGTTTAAAATTTCTTTTATTACAATTCATTTACGTGCTCTGATGCACTGGTATATCAATCACCAACTTCCAGACTCCGGGCTGCTTCGTGAACTTTACCTGACATGGTTCGGTGTTCGATGTAGCAGTATGTGTAGCCTATGAAGGCGCCCACAGCCACGGCGGATGCAGTTATAGTGATCACGGCTATCGCGATAGCCACACACGTCACCCAACGAGGTTTGCTGGAACAAAATATCAAGAAAATATCCTCTATACTAATATTACGAAGAGATAAAATTTGTAAGTTTGTATGTAATGGATAAGCTTAAAAATTACAACATCGATTTAAAAATTTCTTATACTGTTGGAAAAATACACTATTCCCGAGTTTTGTTACTCGGGAATAGTGTATTTTTGGCTATATTTTATCCCGGTACAGGCAGTAGGTAGTTCAGGTGAAACGGCGGGAAGAAAGCTAGTTATTTATAGACGAAATTGCTTAAAATCCAATTGCTCAATAATTGTTATTTATTTATTGTACATAAGAGAGTACATAAGAGTCCATATGCGAGTGTATAAAAGAGGACATAAGAGGAGTACATAAGAGAGCATATAAGAGAGTAGGTACTAATGAATGACATGAGATTTTATTTAAAAAAAATTGACCAGAAATCTGACTTTCTTGAACCAAGCCACATAAAGGGCTCGGCGCAATGGTTTTTTTAAAATACCCAGTAACGTAGTAAGTACAACGCCGTCCATCGCTTTCTTGGTTTTTTTTTAATTCCCTAAAAGAAAACATCCTCAATTTTGAACAATTTTTAAATGATAAGTCATGCAAGTGTTCTTCAAAAGGCTTTATTCATTTCTTTGATAGCGCATGTCCAATTTTCGGGGTGTGTGTTTCTTTTTCAGTTTCTGCGTGTCGCAAAACTGTTGCGCCTGCTTCTTCACTGATGTAGCAATTTATTGCTTCGTTGTTTCACGTAAACGTAGAGTAACGAAACAATCAATTTTAAAGCAGGGTCAGTGGGTTGTCTTAGGTATCTACTTCCTAAAATAGCTGTATCTTTGCCCATGTTGTACGCATTTCCGCATTATAAACCCTACTGTGAGCATCGTAATGTACTCTCTCTGTGGTGAGCATTGTCGAGGACCAGCAAGACTAATCTAAAATATATAATATACAAACTAACTTTTTAAGTACTTCTGGCATATCTTCCACTTCCAATATAGTGTAGCCCATCATAGCTAGTGTCTTCTGTCTTGTGACTTCCAAAATATAAAAAAATTATATAAAAAATCTCTAAAAAATATAAACAACGTTAGTCAGGAACATTGACAAAAAATATTTGGCATTGACACGATTTCTTTCAGCACGCTAAACTAAGAACGGCCAGCATTTTCAAAACGAAAATTTCAACTTAAAAATTGCTATTCCCAAATGAAAACTAAAGTATTTTTATTTCATTTTAAGAACTTATAAAGTTCTGCGATTATAAAATGGTATACGCAAGGAAAGCATGCAAACGCTACATGACCAACATTACTTAATAAAAACTTTTTAAATTAAAATCTCTGTTTTTTTTGTGGCATACTTTATTGTCTATGCTTTTTTTTCAACTTTATTGAAGTTTACATTTCATTTTTGTATTTGTGTTTATTTTTTATTTTATTTATTTTTTTATTCGAAGTATATTTTATTATTTAATAACATGTGTGGCGGTTGTTCCGCTGCGTGTGGCAACCAAATTGGGAATGTAGTATACGTCCTTGAAAAGTAAGTTATTTTCCAAAATATTTTTTTACCTATAGGTATTTCATCACATTTTAGGTTTGTTTAAGTATCTCATTTTATTTTTGGTGCTAGTTAGCTAGGTTAACATAGGCACTTATAACCTTATTTCAGATTAGCATCCTTTGCCGCGCTAACAGCAATTGTGTTATGCATCATAACCACAGTCGCCATTTCTCTGGGCCTAGGGGTCGGACTCGGCTACAATTATTGCTACGTTGACTTGAAAGTTATGACAGGTACAAATTAAATTTTTGCTCTGCTTTTTAAACTTACTAGCCGTTTTCCCTCGTACCGTGGGAATTACTGCCCGGACCAAGATAAAATATAGCCTATGTTTTCTACACTACCTGTGGAGAATTTTTCAAATCGGCTTGTAGTTTCGGAGCATCAAACAAAAAAAATATTTCCCCTTTATTATATTAGCATAGAAGTATATATAGCATAGATTTAGGGTCAGCAAAATATGTTTCACAGTCCTATGTTTTGTATACTTAACTTACATGTATAGGTACTGAATAACATGCGTTCTCATTCTAATCTTTCAGAGGAGCCACTAGCAGCAAACTCAGCAAATTTATTAAGGACGATGGAGGAACCTACAGATCTACCACCAAATTTCAGGCGGTCTCAGGGCACATCAGCTCGGCGAACAATGGCATTGCCCCCGATTAAAAATACCATGGCATTGCCACTAAACGGGGAATACGACTTTCCCTCGTTGATATCGAAGCTGAGGTCCCGCAACAAAAATGTTACCCTAGAATTAATTACGTGATTTATTGATCATGTATTCTATGGTGCTTTCATATTTTGTAGTTATTTATTTGTCTACTTTTTATACTTTATATTTTGTTTAACGTTTATACTTTATATTTTGTTTAACGTTTATAATTTATATTTTGTTTTACGTTTATACTTTATATTTTGTTTTGTGTTTATACTTTATATTTTGTTTTACGTTTATACGTTTATTTTAATGGTTTACACTTTTTATTATTGTAATTCGTTTTATTCATTTGTATACACATTATTTACATTTTTAAATATTAAATATAAAAAAAAACATTTAAAGATTTTATTATTTACTTAGTTTTTCTGTGATCTTGCTGAGAAGTACCAATACTTTAATTTTTGTGGGGGCTGCATGGTTGTTTGAAAGAATTATCGCTATCCTGGTACATGAAGCGCTCCAGAAGGAACATCATTCTCATGTTACGACACTTCCACACGGTAGTCCAGTTTTTTCCAGGATCCCGTTTTCTGTAGGATCCCGTTTGATCGCAAAAGATATCATATTATATATTGTTTGTGTATATATATTGTTCACACGAGCAAACCGCATGCAGGATCCTGCAAAATGCTGTTTCCGGTCGATTTGTGCAATTCGGTTTTGTCACTTGAAACTGGATCATTCGTCCAGTAAAAAGCGGGATCCCGTTAAATGACACATATATTTCTATAGTAGTGTTCACACGACTGTGGCGTGTGATTTTTGCTGGACACTGTTTTTTGAGGGAAAGTGATTTACAAAAATACCTAAAGTCGAGTGTTGTGTCACGATAGGATGAACCCAGAATCTTCCATTTCGCTGCCGACGCGACGACACCGATACTACCAATAGACTAGCAAAGTATTCACGTCCATTTCGCCTGATCACTAGCGTAGGAATGGTCAAAAACAGGATACAGCCCTTTCACACGGCAGTCCAGTTTTGCGGGACCGGCCTTCCTGAAAAACTGAACTACGTGTGAACACAACGTCCGTTTTTGCAGGATCCAGTAAAATGCCGGTCTCGCAAAACGGGACTGCCGTGTGAAAGGGCTGTTACATCCACAGCGGAAAATCATTAAAACAATTTTTCTGGAGGAACTTTTGGGTTATCTTTGTGATTTTATAAAGAGGACGTAAAAGAAAACGGATTTGATGATAGATTAAATTATTGAGTGCTTCAGTTTCGTACTGAAAACCTTGTAGATATTAAAAAGACTCAATAAGGGAGCCGTGCTTGAGGCATCCGTGCAAAAGAGGTACCGCTTAACTACCCATAGAAACTGCTTTTTATCGTTGCAATCTTATTGTCTATTCTCTATTCGTTTATTATTATAATTATATACCTGTCATAAATAAATGACAAACGACAAACTCATCGGTCATCTTTGAACATGAGATGTGAGATAACGATTACGACTCAAACATTTTTGATCTATTAGTTTTCTTTTCAGTGAGTGTGCAATAACATAAATATTATCGAAATGGGGTCGTTAATAAGTTTGTTGTCAAATGTTATGTACTTATCAGAAAAGTAAGTTGAAATATTTTTTTTCGTAATCAATTCATATTCATTTTTACAACGAATTAGATGAATTACCGTTTTGTAAAATACTGCAGTTATGTAGAACTTGCATCCATTTGAGGAGCGGAATTAATTGAAAAAAAAAAACGATTCTATGCATGTCAGCATTATAAGGACTATGTAATTCTTTTGTATGTATATCTACTCTAACTCCACCTAAACGGCTGGACGGTTTCATCCACGTGCCGAGAGAGTACTTCACACCACCCGGACTTTTTTGCACACACTGACAAGTTGTTGCCTATAAAATATAAATATGATGTGATGGGGTCCAGGATGGTTTGAAAGAAACAACTGAAGCCGCTAGATGGCGCTGTTATTGGTGACCCTGTCCTGTCCCATAGACTGATGATGCTAATTCAAAGATCAATGATAAGAGTTCCTTTGGTTGTATAACTGGTTGGACAGCCTTATGAGTCCTAGGTGGTCCATGAAAACGCAGATTTTAATTAAACTTTTATTTTTTAGGTTAACAATGTATTTGGCGTGTACAGGATTAGTAACTTGTTTGGTGATTACGTTTATTGTTAGTTTGGGAATGGGCGTCGGTCTCGGATACAATTACTGCTTCGTGGATCTGAAGACAAAAGTCAAATATGGTATCACGTTAATAAATTATTTCACTTTTTATTCATAGCAATTATAGGTTCCATGGATAAACACTTTCTTGCCTAACAACACTAGCCACCCTTGATTTACTAACACCTAAGTTGACATTTCACTTGAACTGCTTCACCTGCGTCACAATCACATTTTTGTATATTTTTACAGTTCCAAGTCATTATCAATACAAAGGAAGTGCTCGGTATCATTACGTAAAAGAAGGAGCACCAGATCCCCTGACACAAACCAGAGACGAAGCAGAAGAAGATGGTTTAAGATATCGGATAGCACCACCAGAAGAAGAAGACATAGAGAGCACAACTTTTCTTAACATGTTGATGGTACAGCTTGGCAATAATGCGACTCCATTTTTTGTATATAAAACGTCGACACCTGATGATAACGATGATGACGACTTCACAGTTACTCCGTCAAATACAACTTCCATTGCTAACGCCTCACGCGACAGTGCTGAGGATTATAGTGAGACTACTGTTTCTAGTTTAGAAGACAATATTAACGAACTTGACGAGCCTACCCCAGAGGCTCCAATTAATAGTAGTAATTCTAACATTAAGAGAGTAAAGAAACTTGTCATACCAGTCAATAGTTTAGACTTGATTAATCTTCTATCCAAACTGAAAGCCGAAAACAAAAACTATTCACTCGAGATTGTTACAACCTGATAATGTTTATTTTTAAGCTATTTACAACGTTTTTTTTATGTGAATCTGTTGATATTTTACGTTTATATTTTAAGTTTTGTAGTGATGCTCATTTATTAATTTTATAGTTTATCATTTTTGTCCATTTAAATATATTTTTTATTTGTATGCAGTATATTTACAAGGTTTTTGATTTTAATATGAATCTGCTATATGTGATATTTTATATACACACTTAAGTTTTGTAGTGAGGCTCATTTATTGATTTTTTAGTTTGTTATTGTACAAATATATTTTTAATTTGTATTCAGTTTTTTTATTGTTCTGTTACTTAAATATCGAATCACTACTTCCTTATCAATGTCATGTTTCCAAACCCACATTTTGCTGCTTTTTTACATCTGTTCATGACTTGACAACTGACAATTAAGATCCTGGAAAGATTTGTCTTACTGTAACAAATGTAAGTGGGACCAGGCAACTACACATAGATCGAGCGAGTGCAGCCCCAAGGGTACATATCGCCCACGAGTCAGAACTGACGTGGACGTGTTGTTATGCCTTACCAGTTGTCTATGCAATTTTTCGTGTAAAGCGAATCTGTCCTGCAAACAAGTGGTAACAGCGTAAAAAAAACCATTCTGCTACCAGTTTCCAAATAAAATGATATTTCCAAGAATAATGTTTGTATGAATAAAGGTATGAACATCCACGTCCAGACTACTTGTATTCAATTTACTTTCACAACTTTTTCTGTCAGAAATGCTTAGTGCACCGAGCGTTGAAATATCAATTTTTATGTCAAGTATTAACTAGCTAGATTTCCAATAAAATAACAGATTTGGTCTATGTAGTATTTATGTTCTAGGACTCTTCAGCGGATCTCCTCATTTCTGATTTGACCACAACACACACATAAAGCAATTCACATATTTTATAGTGGCCCATAAGTGGGCTCTGCCACAATGATACTCCCTTACATAGAGAACGACCATTGCAACCTCAACAAAGGAAAACATTCAAGTTATACAACAATTTCAATTTCCCTTGTCCCGAGATCTGAATCTATAGAATTTTATATTTTCACTAAGCTTTTCCATGATAACCATCCAGGAGTGAGCTCTTTAGTTTTTATGAATAAAGTTGTGCAATGATCGCCCAACGCGTCACGTACTTCATAATGCGGCATACAATGTAAACTGCAACTTCATAAATTCTCTTCATTAGAGCATGTTATGGTACTAAAACTTTTGGATTAGCATGTAACCGTTGTATCACAAAAAACTTTTAAACGACTGTTGAATACTTGTCTAAAAAATACAGATTATGACGTTGAAATAAGGTCCGTTTTGCAGCCACACTTAGACAAGTGTTCAATAGATGTTTAAGTTTTGTAGTAAGGCTGTAAATCTTTGTCAAGAACTTTAAATAACGAGAGATTTATAAGGCAAATATTTAAAGTTGTGGCGTTTTATAAGGCACTTCCATTAAAAGTAAAAAAGGCTTGGTAACTATGTAGGTAATTATCCAAACCTTCACGGTCATATAAAATCATGTGATACACACACGAATATTAAGTTTTCACCCGATACGTGCGTACAACTTGTGATATATTTAAAAGTGAACTCATCGTCTCCAAATTCCGCTCTTAATTTTTGTTCCTCGAAATGTCTAAATTAACTGGGCTACTCCTGCTGAAAAAACTTATCGATAAAACGCTAGGTAAAACTTGCGAGTGCTGTAGGTATCAAAGAGGTGAACTTTCGGAATTGCTTCCTATTTCAATTTATTCTTGTCTATTCCTTATTATAATACACCTGTCAAAAATAAAAACTCTCTGAACAGCGTTGAAAGTGAGATGTGATAAAGATTCAAATATTTTTTTGTTCTATTACTTTATTTTCCAGGAGCGATCAATAAAATAAAATATAATTGGAATGGGGTCGGTAAAAAGTACACTATCAAATATTCTATACATATCTGAAAAGTAAGTTGCTTTCATAATTCATATTTATCGATACATTTTAAGATAATCAACATCTGGATGATTTGCGAATGCTAAATACAGGAATTAATTTTATTCAGTGCGTAAACTTTGTCAACTATACTCAAATAAGTTTTATAGATACACTAGCTTCTGCCAGCGGTTTCACCCGCGTCCCGTGGTAACTACTGCCCGTACCGGGATAAAATAGAGCCTATGTTACTCGTGGATAATGTAGCTTTCGAATGGTGAAAGAATTTTTAAAAACTGTCCAGTAGTTTTTGAGCCTATTCATTACAACCAAACAAACAAACAAAGTTTTCCTCTTTATAATATTAGTATAGATATATTTACTGACGTGAGCGCTGCTCCAAGCGCGTAAGAATAGTTAGTATCCATATTTTGCTGATTTTAAGGCGAATAAAAAAATGAAAAATAAAAATTACTGATGATGCAGATATATGTTCTGTTAATGATCCTGGACCACCAGATTTTTTTTTGCACTGCTTAAAATTCATTCCTGTATTATAGTTATTGTGTATGTAACTATGCTAGTCACCAAATTTAACCTAAACGGCTGAATAGGACTCGTGTCCCGAGGGAAGCAATTTTCATGACCGCGACTTATGTCATCAAAATCTGTTCAGTCATTTTCAATTGAAGAAGTAACAAACATCCACATGAACTCACAATTTTTCGCCTTAATGATTTGAAAAAACATTTGAATCAGCTAGGGTACGCTACTGTTCATGTCATTGTACCCCGTTCCATAGGCTGATAACGCTTATATTATTGCCATGCCATTATAATTGCCATTTGTAGTTGCCATGAACTGTTCCGATTTTAATTAATTAAACCTTTATTTTTCAGGGTAACATTATGTGTGACGTGTACAGCTTTAATAGCTTGTTTGATGATCATGTTTAGTGTTACTTTGGGAATGGGCGTTGGTCTCGGATACAACTACTGCTTCGTGGATCTGAAGACGAAAGTCAAATATGGTATCACGTTTATATATTATTTCACTTTTTATAAATGGGTAAAAACTTTTTCACCGAGCTCTAGGTATGTCACCTACTTTTATTAAAAACTTTTGGCGCTCTGAAGCTAACTGCATATTTCATGTCTTGCGCCTGCGTTACAGTATTTTTTTAAGATTTATTGGGATACTTCCTTAGCTGACATTTCATGTCAATCCATTTCTAGAACTTCTTCGTAATCAATGTGTATTTATAATATCGTTGTTCGTAATGTAACTGTTGTATATTTTTACAGTACCAACGCATTATAAGTACAGAGGAAGTCCTCGGTTATCTTACGTAAGAGAAGAAGAACCAGGTCCCACGACACAAGATGTAAAAGATGCAGAAAAAGCTCAAATTATACCAAAACTGGAAAAAACGGAGAGCCCAACTGTCCTTAATCAGTCGGTAGTACTGCTGGGCAATAATACGACTCCATTTGTTGTATATAATATTTCGATACCTTATCATAACGATGATGATGACTTCACAGTTGCTCCGTCAAACACAATTTCCTTTGCTAACACCTCACGCTATCAGACAGGAGCTGACGAAACTACAACTGAGGAACCTACAACTGAGGAACCTACAACTGATGAACCTACAATTGAGGATCCCACACCTGACGTACCTGCTGAGGGTGCCGATGATGATAGTGAGACTACTGTTTATAGTTCAGAAGACGGTATTAACGAACTTGATGAGCCTACCCCAGAGGCTCCGATTAACAGTAATGATCCCAACAATAGGAGAGTAAGGAGACTTGTTATACCAATCAGTAGTTTGGACTTGGATAGCCTTTTATCCAAACTAAAGGCCGAAAACAAAAAATATTCATTCCGGATTATTGCGACCTAATGATGTTTATTTTTAAGCTATTTACAAGGTTTTTGATTTTTATGTGAATCTGTTGCTATTTTACATATTTTATAAGTTTTGTAGTGATGTTCATTTATTTATTTTTTAGTTCATCATTTTTGACCATTTAAATATGTTTTTATTTGTACGCAGTCTATTGACAAGGTTTTAGTATGAATCTGTTGTATGTGATATTTTATATACACACCTAAGTTTTTTAGTAATTTATTGTTTAATGTATTATAGTACAAATATATTTTTAATTTGTATGTAGTTTTTTTATTTATTTTACTATACCAATGAAATTAGAAATTAATGGCCAGACCTAGATGGGTAAGGCGACATCTGGCCCACATGAGATCCCGAGGGCTGAGATGTGCCGCAAGATTCGCCCAAATGCATTTTCATGGCTGGTTCAGTTGTCCCTAAGGAAAACTACTGGGAGTTAAGTGGCTCACAGAGGCGTATCTATGATAACGTCGGCCTTAGACCATGGGAAGCGAGATCCGCCGGGTTGTCCTTCGACGGTACGTAGCTCCAGGTATGACCACATGTGCTTTCTTGGGTCTCATTGAATCTGTTCTTCACAAAAGGTTTTATTTGGTTTGGAGGAGTAGAAAGCCAACCGAAAAGAATTGTTGAGTCACACTGGAATCTACTAGAATATATTTATCAGGGCATTGCATCAAAGTTGGTTGATGATAATCTTGAATTAATTAACCTAAACTGCTGGAACAAAAGGACCCCATGCCTGTAGAAGCTGCTCAAATTGTTACATTGCTATGACAAGGGATGCGTCAACGTGCTGTGGCTCGTCACCTTCATTTAAGCCAGTCCTGTGTGTCAAAAATCTACAGAAGGTTCAGGGAAACTGGAGCTCAATTTTATTTTTCGCCTGGGTTTCTTTGCTGCCTAAATAAAGGTGATTAGCTCCTGAAATACAGAAATGATTTTCTCGTTTCTACCCTTAGTTTAAAGCTAAAAGTATAGGCTTTCGAGAGCATAAACATTTAACTGTAAATATTGTATCATTGGCAATCGTTGAATTTATATAGCGCAAGGGGGTGATTCCATTTTTTTGCTCGTGAGTGTAGGATTGGACCCAAAAATTGAAAAATAAAATAAAAACTAAAAAAAACTAAAGAGACAAAAAAACTATTGACATGGCTCTTGAAGTTGGTGGCAAAATTATCATCGTCAACATATTTGTAGACGCCGACTTCTACGGCTACGTCAAAAGTTTTATTATGCCCCTTTCAGTATTTTGTGGAGTAATTTTTTTTTAAGTTTGCCCATCAGGATCCATAATTGTTTCAATTTTCCACCATGTACATTATGGAATGCAATAAATGATATGATATGACAGCATGTAGAATCACCTGATGTACACACACGAGAATACTAAGTTTTCACCCGATGCATGCCTACAACTTTTGATATTATATTATTATTATTTATTGGTATTCTCTTTTTGTCTCCCTTAGAAGGGGTAATGAAAATCTAACCACACGGGCAGTGGCCAAGCGTGATTAGGGGATTATTTTTTTAATATATATAAAAGTGAACCCAACGTTTCCACCAAAATTCAGCTCTGTGCGAATTGTTGTTAGGTACTCTAAATTGACTGGGCTATTCCTACTGAAAAAACTTGTAGGCTTGATGCTTGGTAAAAAATCTGAGCTTGCGACCTCTGTATCAAAGAGGTAAACTATCAAAACTGCTTTCTGTTTTAATTTATTCCTTATTCTTTTTATTCAAAATCTGTCAAAAATAAAAAATCATTGACATCATTGAGCATCGTTGAACGTCAAATGTAATAACGATTCATCATTTTTTTGGTCTGTTATTTTTAATTTCGAAGGGAATAATATAATTTAAGGGAAAGTAAAATAATACATTATTGAAATGGGGGCGATAATAAGTACTCTATCAAATATTTTGTATTTATCTGAAAAGTAAGTTGATTTCATAATTTATCGATTAATTTTTACATAATCAACATCTGGATGATTTGTGAATCATCATCATCTCCAGAGCCTTTTCCCAACTAAGTATCGGGGTCGGACTGCAGTCTAACTAGATGCAGCTGAGTATGTTTTACAAGGAGCGACTGACCTCAACCCAGTTACCTGGGCCTTTGGTAAGACAGTAATGTGGTAATGGTTGGATGGTTTCACTCATGCAAGCTCAAATAGGCTGCTGTCGATGTCATTGTACCCTGTTCCATAGACTGATAATGCTAATGAGAGGTTGTGTTTTGTTTATTAAATCAATAGAAAATAAATAGGTAGATTGCGTTGTACCTACTACGTTAATGAGCCTTTGCCAAAATGCCAAGGTATTGCGCCGAGCCCTTTATGTGGCTTGGTTCAAGAAAGTCAGGGGCTCGATTCTGCTAATTTTACTTAAGAAGCGACATACGATTGTTATCCAACTACGGTTCACACCAAAATTGGTTTCACACCAATGGCATACCTATCAGAGGCATGGGAATACGATTGGTATTATATTAGTAGCAGAATGCCCAATAAGGTTAAAACTGCTATTGCGATTAGATTGTTATCCAACTGTCACATTATAACATTAGTAGAATCGGGCTCCAGATTTGTGGATAAATTGTTTTCGAAATTTCTCGGGACATTCGAATAATAATCTGACTGACTGACTTCTTTTCTCCTTTCATTCCAATTTGATTCCCAATTTTCATTTTTTTTGTTGTTGATGACAAGTTTCGCTATACGACCTCAAAATTGTATGACATTGATAAGATATGAAGCTCAGTTCCTTACAGTATGCCCGCCTTCCACTGCGAGCGGAACGGACTCATTACGGACTCCGCTATACTCGTAACGATGTAGTGTACTTAGTGGAAGGCAAAAACTATTTATCATTACAACTCCGTTGCGGTCAACTGTTTCTCGCTCATTTCACTTACGCAGTGGAAGGCGGGCATTACGTACCATGATCGGCGCCATCTCGGCATCAGCTAGGAAAAGAATAAAAAGAAAATCCCTTATTCGAAGATCATAATTAAAAAAAAAAACTTTTTGGTACTGTAACTAGTTGGACAGCCTTATGAGGCTCTGTGATTGCGGATCTCGGTAGTTGACACATGAACACACTTGCAGGCTTTATATGAACTGTCACCGATTTCAATTACATCATTTTTTTTAGGGTCACATTATATTTGACGTGTACAGGAATAATAGCTTGTTTGGTGATCATGTTTATTGTCAGTTTGGGAATGGGCATCGGTCTCGGATACAACTACTGCTTCGTGGATCTGAAGACGAAATACAAATATGGTATCGCATTAATTAATCATTTCACTTTTCACTTTTCCACAAAATACAAGGTACATCCTACCATTTTGTCAAAACAGATCGTCATCTGAAGCTAACAGTATGATGCATCGCGCTTGCGCTACATTTTAAGTATATTTAGACGGCCAACTTCAGTCTTGATGTGTTTCTTTCTACAACACTTCATCATTGTATCGGGATACTTTAGATAAGATAAAGATTCATTTATTGCATAACTGTGTACATATTGATGTTTATTAAATACAAAAGATTAGATCAACAGTCTATCCTAATCGGACATGCAATATTAAAATAAAGTAGAGAAAAAAAATTCACTGACAATACAAAAGTGACACTTCTAAATTACTTTCAAAAATATTCATTTAAATTATAAAAAAAAACATTATCAATTAAACATTTCTTTAACTTTGCTTTAAACATATTTCCATTTAATTGCTAAATTGCTGATGGCAGTTTGTTGTATTTATAATAAATCATATTTTTTATACAAGGCAAATTAATGTTATACTTATATTGTGTACGAACATTTTTAATGGAGTCACTTTTAAAATTAAAATATTGCATATTATTTTTACAAATAAATACAATTCCAGTATATAGATTCCAGTCAGTGTTAGGAAACCCTTTGCCTTAAATGTATCTATTAAAGATTCAGTACTATACATGTTATATATTGTCTTTATACATTTTCTCTGGAGAATGAAAGTAGATTGTACATTTGTTGAGTTCCCCTAGTAAATAATACCATACGTTAAAATGGGATAAACATGTCCATAGTAGGCATTTCTAGTGATGTCTACATTTTTGTCTTTCTTAGCTGAGATTTCATTTCAATCCATGTTTAGAAGTTAGTTATTCGATATCACACTTTTTTTTATAGTACCACCACGTAAACAGTGGAAGGGCTATTATGGATCTGGATATTATGGACATAATGGACCTCATAGACCTTATGGACCTAATGACCCTAGATATTATGGACCTCATGACCCTAGATATTATGGACCTCATGACCCTAGATATTATGGACCTAATGACCCTAGATATTATGGACCTGGAAATCGTGGAGCCCGCCGTAGCTTCCCTGACAACCCCGGAAACCATTCAGCAGAAGGAGAACTTGGTCCCATGACACAAGATAAAGAAGATGTAGAAGACGAGAGTTTAAGAGTTCGGATTACACCAGAACAAGACGTAACGAAGGGCCCAACTTTCCTTAATCAGTCGGCGGTACAGCTGGGCAATAATGCGACTCAATTTGTTTTATATAATATTTCGATACCTTATGATAATGATGATGATGACTTCACAGTTGCTCCGTCAAACACAATTTCCATTGCTAACACCTCACGCAATCAGACGGCGGAAGCTGACGAAACTACAACTGAGGAACCTACAACTGATGAACCTGCTGAGGGTGCCGAAGATGATAGTGAGACTACTGTTTATAGTTCAGACGACAAGATTAACCAACTGGACGAGGCTACCTCAGAGGCTCCGACTAACAGTAATGATCCCAACAATAGAAGAGTAAAGAAACTCGTTATACCAATTAGCGGTTTGGACTTGATTAGTCTTCTATCCAAACTAAAAGCCGAAAACAAAAACTATTCACTTCAGATTGTTACAACCTGATAATGTATGTATATTTTTTAAGCTATTTACAAGGTTTTTGATTATAATGTGAATGTGTTAATGTCCTAGATACTACGTTTATATAATTTATATGAGTTATTTAGTTCATATTAGATAGATCCGTTTGTATTGATTATAATTTGTTGATTTATTATTTTACTATTACTGTATGTTAACATATATTTTTAATTTTTATATGTTTTTTTTTTATTTCCTGTTATCTATCACCCAGTTGCAGAAAAGAACTTTATATTTCAAAGTGACTTTAAACACTAATGCTTCATTAAATTGTCTCACAATAGTATTTTAAGGATGGGTTTTAAACCTCCTAATGAAATGTCGAAGTATAACTAATGATATGTCAAATTGTGACATGCATAGGCAAACGGTTTACCATCTACATCAAAGAAAACGTCTACTGTATTGCATATCTGCAAATTATGGTTAGTGCCGTACCTACTTCACAATATGTGCATTCATTTGGATGAGGAGGAACCTCCCAACTGATATTAACGAATTACGATGGATGATTTAATCTATATCTATGTTTATACTTATAATAAATCTGTAGAGAGGTAAATTCTGTACATGGAATATATTACCAAAATAACTATCAGGGGGTGATAAGTGATCGATACTCATGCCAAAAATGCAATCATTAAAATGATTGTCTGTCTTTCTGCCTGTCTGTCTGTCTGTATGTTCGTTATGGAAACAAAAACTACTGGATTTTAACGAATCTTGGTACAATTATTCTTCATACACCTGGCCAGGTTATAGGATACTTTTCATCACGCTACAATCAATAGGAGCAGAGCAGTAAAGGGAAATGTTGGGAAAACGGGAGAAGTTACTCCATTTTTTAAGCTTCCGTCGCGTGTGCAGCCTTAATGGCTGAAGCTACATAGTAACCATGTATGACGAAAATATTTTCCTTAAAATTATGTAAAAAATATTCCATGACAGCACATGTCTATCTTTTATGGTTGACTCACACTAACGCGTGTAACTCTCGATAGCTTAGCAGTTCGGAACTTTCTGATTATATTTGTCTACTATTACGTTTATAACACTCTCACTCACACTAATTTAAAAAAAGTTAACTTTATTATCTATTCAGCAATAAAAGAATCACAAATCGGTAAAGAAACACCAAAGTTAGGTATAGATTAAATTATACGGTAATAAGCTATCGCGCGTGAATACTGAATCATGCTATAAGGAACATTTTCGTGCAACGGTCACCGCGCCCCACGCGACATGCGGCCCCCGGCACGAAAAAATTTAGTTTAGTCTGACATGCTTTAGTTGGTACTTAAGTAGTACTTACATAGTGCTAAAAGTTATAAACCTTACCGTTTTAACCTTTTGTCATAATAATTGTTGGTGAGCTTTGTGCAACTGGGTGTATGTCGACCCTTAAGGAGTTCCCTAAACTGCACTTTGCCTTCATTGTCAGGTCTGATACGACAATCATAACGTATAATATTTCTGTATAAAGATATCGTTAATAGGTACTGATGAAATAAGCCGAAATACGTGGTGATTGGTATACACCGATGTGGAGGTCCCATGATTTTCTGCTGTCAGCTCGTATAAGTAAGTAAAAAGTAAGTTTGTTGATAAAAAGTAGCCTATGTGTTAATCCATTTCACCTAAGTATCTACATAGTACCTACTAAATTTCAACCCAATCGGTCCAGCCGTTTTTGCTTGAAAAAATAACAAACATATATCCATACATTCTCACAAACTTTCACATTTATAATAATATATAATATTAGTAGGATAAATATTAAATTAATATATGTCAATTATTTATATTATACTAGCTTTTGCCTGCGACTTCTTTCGTGTGGAATAGTGACTTCCGGCAGATTTTTGGTTTGACCAATAGACGGCGCTAAATGTCCCGAATAAATATTTTTATATTTTTTTTGTAATTAAGTACAAATTAAGTATGTCCTTTCTCAAGTTACAAACTATGTTTGTATCAAATTTCACACAAATCGGTTCAATCATCAAAGACAGAGTTACTTTCACATTTATAATATTAGTTAGGATAAGTAGGATAGTAGGATGAACATTGTTATCGGCGGGAGCCATAGTTCAGGCTGCACGCATGCTGCACGCCACTGACCTCTATGGGCACAAAAGCACGTTGACAACAGCCTGTCCATGTCTAGTGGTAAATATAGAGGTCAGTGCTGCACGCATAGTTGTAGTGCAAATCTGCAAGCTATCCTCACACTAGTCGCTAGTACATTACGGACCACAGACATACCTAAACATATACAACGCCATCCACTCCCGCTCTATGTCAAATGTTCAATCAGTCAAGTTGAAAAATGTCAACAAGTATGATAATATTCTGATCTTTATTTTAGAGATATTGATATATTTACTAAATATTATTATGTGTTGTAACCAAGATTTAATAAGTCTCTACGTTTTTACTAGATATTGTCGAAGATACTATGAGATTGGTGCTTGAGGAATATCGGATTTGCCTGCAACTACTAAACCGTATCGTAAGATTATGTGGTTCGTATACCTATGTAAAAATAAGAGTTTCTAAACATCCATGTAGTGTATTAGTTCGAAATACCTAAGGCGACCCACTGGCCAATACTTTTACGCGCTACTTGCCACGTAAATTGCAACTTAAATATGAAATTCTCTTCATTACCGCAGGACTAAAAGTTTTTGATTGCCATATAAATCTTTACTTAGTCGATAGGACAATGTATTTGAACAACGCCCGCTGTGCCTCTAGATAACCGTGGTGGCATATTTTTTTATTGCGATCTAAAGTCTGAAATAGAAATGCTTCTCGAATTTATGTTGTTTTAACTTTAAAACTACAACCTATACAAAACCGTCATACTAAAACGAATGTAGGTACCTTAAATGGGAACGAAACCTATTTGAAGTGCAAAAGTTGTTTCTTGTTAATAGTATTTCGTGAGAGAACAAATGGCAATCAAGTGTTAATATTGTATTCTCGGCAGTTATTTAGTATGCGGAGGCGGACGCAGCGGTTGCCACGGCGGGTGCAACGACTGGGGCTGTTCCGTCCCGAACCCTTGCCTGTGCTGCAGTCAATGCCTCGTCAGTTTGCTGTGCAAGTGGCTATGCACCATAATCATGATTCTAGGCCTTGGTTTTGGACTAGTTGTTCTATACGATATTATAGGTAATCTGTGAGTTTTTACCCGACTTCTTTTCAGACATCGCGATAAGCAAAATCTACAATTTTCTATGATTATTTCTGCAATTGGAAACTGGAACTGAATAATGTATTTCCCCCTTTGATAATAACAAATTCTAGTGCCCACTTCTATTCTTATCACCTACTAAAGGTGGTCTATCTGTCTAGAGTCTAGACCTTAATGAAAAGGTTCGAATGAAATAAAAATGTCTTAACAAGAGAACAAAGCGTTTGTGTCCTAAAAAATCATAATGGATTATTCTGCACGCGCGTGACTGCAAAGAGATCAGATTTTGTATGAGTATTTAATAACGAAAATAAACCGACCCTTTAATTAAAATGCTAACAAACAACTTGAACCCTACAGATCCTGACGGAACCCTTTTTAAATTTGGCGAAAATCGAACGTCGCACGACGAAATACGACAAAGGTATGTTGATAGACCAAGTAACAAAATCATCTGAATTATGATGTCTACGGAAGGCTTATAAATATGTATGCAAGTAGAAAAGTAAAAAGGTTCACAATGTATTTTTTGCTTTAGGGTGCACGACAAGCCTCAACTCAGAAAGATTCCAATTGAAGAAGAGTTACTGTTACCCAATGTTACTGTTTCCACCGAAATTCTTAAATATTGGCGAAGACCTCCAACACCAGTGTTTTAAATTAATGTCTGTAGGTAATATAATTAACATCCTCACAGTACTATTTTATAATGTTTTTTTAATAGACAGCAAAAAAGGTTCGAGGCTCATCCTAATTTATTTTTCGTCTATAGTTTGAGACAAAATACCAATTTTTTAAATAATAAATTGTTGCAGCAACTTTTCATTTCCTGGAGTTGGCAGTTCCTGGAGTATATCCCTGCCGAAGTACCTTTTCCCTTGTATCGTTGGAGTCTTACTATTCAAACTTGCGCCAGACATCAGTGTGTAGGTAAGTTTACTCAAAATCTACTTGTTGATTGTCTTTCATAAAGACTATGCTCAATTGTATCTTAACTCGTCAGGTGGTTCAGTCGTTTTAATTATGAGGTCAAAAAGTTAAAACATTAACACACTTTATGTTAGAATAAGGTAGGTATTGCAATGCTGGGGAGTTGTTGCGCCATTTTTTTTTCGCAGCAAAAACACAAGAAGTGGTTAAAATGTTCGCTTTTGGGGTTGTCTTTACTATTTGACTTTCGAAAAGTGCTGATTTATAAGCCTACTTTTTGAATAAAAGTTTTTGAGTTTAAGTAGATTCCTTATGTACCTATGTATTGGCTCTGACGAAAGGTTTTTATCCTCTCTTGGTATATTGAATTATTTTTGTTAAACATTTTATCGTATTTTTCCACAGAATCAGCGGAATTGGTGAATTGATTTGAAAAATACATGAAATATTTAATACTTGCATAATTCATTGAATTAAATGGCATCATTTATTGTAATCAATTTTATTTTGAAGTCATATCGTGACTCGATTAAATTAATTATTAAATATTTTATACAAGTTTTTTTTTGGTTTTAGTATGTTTTACAAACTACTTATTAAATCTTTTCAAGTTTGAAGAGTTATATACCATGTAAGCATAGAATATAGGTACCTCGTACCTTTGTGTCGATTTACTGATCACTTTCAAGGAAAGCAATTGTTTGCTATAATAGAGATATGCGTAGGTACTTGAGAGCTTATCTCTGTTTTATTCCACAAGCTAAAGACCAGCTGATGTTGTCGACACACTTTTCTTAAACCTCACTGATGTTAGTTGATTAGTAGGTAAGCCAGAACTCGTCAACCTCTGGTCTATTGACGGTCTTTCAGATGTACCCAGCCTTGTGATATTTAATTTGTGATTGGCACCTATGAGTACTCGTCGACTTTTCTCTGTTTTAATACTATGTACCTCTAGTCAACTCTAGTGGTTTATGTTGTTGTTTAATCATATTTTCATTTTCATTAAAAAAAAACTAATCTATAAATATATATGTCACCGTAAGATTACAAACATCGTTAGATTACAATCTATCTCGAGAGATTGTAAACTGTCGAATTATTGTGAACCGTAACATCTGATTGCAATTTAACGCATTATTTTTCGCTATATTATAATCTATCGATGAGAAATTGACAAATTGTGAACTGTCCGAAAGCTCTCCCTGATTGGTCAGTCTTTTTGTAAGATCGACCAATCACGACCAGCCGTTCTGTTGCCATGGAGTTCCCGTAGAGTTAGGAATGAATTTGTGTTTGAAGACAAACTACCTAATAGTTTTGTTTTTTTTTTTATAAAAGTTTCTTATAATTTTCCAATTTCATTTAAATAAAACTACTTTTACGGATTTTATCGCGGTCGGTTTTAAACGACGGGATTAAATAATATAATATAACCGCGATAAAATCCGTAAAAGTAGTTTTATTTAAATGTCTAATATTCTCGTAAGTGTCAGAAATCAATATGTTTCCAATTTCAATTTGTGATTGAAGAATAATATTTCGTTACAATTTGTTCTCTCCATATGTCAGGAATATTAATTACATACTCGTACTAAATAATAAATACTTGAAGAATTTTTGAAGAGCATTTATTTTATTTAACTGACACCTCTATTTCATTCCTAACTCTACGGGAACTCCATGGGAACAGAACGGATTATTGGTCGATCTTACAAAAAGACTGACCAATCAGGGAGAGCTTTCGGACAGTTGACAATTTAACAATTTCTGATCGATAGATTATAATATAGCGAAAAATAATGCGTTAAATTGCAATCAGATGTTAAGGTTCACAATAATTCGACAGTTTACAATCTCTCGAGATAGATTGTAATCTAACGATGTTTGTAATCTTACGGTGACATATATAACTTAAAACAATAAGGATAATCAAAGATTAGCGGTACAGGAAAATCTCCAAAGGAACTTGGTTTGTCAACATTTTTTGATGTTTTACTCCTAAGAAAATAGTTTTGAAAGAAACTCTAAAATACACTTTAGCTGCTTATTCTATTTTTGGTCGATGGCAAGCTATTTTTAAGCTTTGAAGCTTAGTTTGTGGCTCAACGGTATCTACCACAATGTAAAGTTGCGTTTTTGATAATAAACATTATTTTATTTTTTATTTATTTTATTTGTCGATGCCCATGTCAACGATTCTGCCAATGACAATGAATAATATGATAATAGAACATCATAGAACTGACCAACCAATAGACCACAATCCCAATAGACAATGACAATGTCACATTGACAGTGTCTGTGAACATTTTGATCAAATGATTCACTTTAGTTATAACAGAGGAATAATGAAACTTCGTAACTTTTCTATATAATGTGGTAAATAACTATTATAGCTAGTTTACTTTACAAACATAACGTATTTCAGTTTTACCATTTTATCTACTACCATCTTTAAAATACATGTGTTACCGTCCAAACCCGATTTCAGGCAAATTAGTTTTGCCTAGGCTAAACTGTAATACCATAGCCCAGTTCGAACTAATTTGTCTCAAGTCTAGCCAGTTTAGCCTAGGCGAAACTAGTTGATAATGAAACAAATACGCACTCCCTAGGATAAATTAGTATGGCGTAGCTGAGCATTTGCCAAAACTAGTTTGTCCTGAAATCGGGTTTTGCTGGTAACATATGTACCTATGTATATTTAATAAACGACAAATGCTATTCTATTTCAGTTTTCCCTTTTGTTGCAAAGTTTGGTTCATATTAATACCTCTTGCAATCATACTGGGGTGGATGTTCTACAAAAAATTCAAAGAAGAGAATTCATTAACAGAGGTCATTCATGTTTACAATAAGTAAGACTTTTTTTATACACGTTGAATTTGCATTTGCTATTATTAGTTTGTATCGCTTTTAAAGAAAAGGTTAGAAAAGTTATTTATTTTTTGCAACATTGTTTCTTATTCAAATGCATGTGTTGGACTTTCTGTCATTGCTTCTGTTGTAATTTTGATGTTTGCTAATAAATCTTACTAAGGCCACGTCTGCACAGGCAATTCACCTAGCGAGTTAGCATATGAAAAACTTTCTAAAATGTACGGGACCGACCACACTGCGTTCTTGGCTCCTACCTGCCTATTGCTTAAAATACTAATATTAAAAACAAAAAACCCTATACTTACTAAATATTACAAAAAATACGAAAAAATATTAAAGAAGACTGTTGTAATTGCAAAAAAACTGTATTTTAAAAACAAAATGATAAACTCAAAAAACAAGGTAAAAACAATGTGGACTATTATAAATGAACGGACTAATAAGAAAATAAAGAGGGAAAAATGTAACATTAACCTACAAACGAACAAAAGCCTAACTTCAGACCCTAAGGAGGTAGCAAATATCTTTAATAATTTCTTTGCCTCTATTGGCACAACCAGCACAAACAACAAAGACTGCAAGCCAAAAGGAATCCCACTGACAACGACAATAGAAAATTCCATCTTTCTGAGTCCAGTGGATCCTTACGAGGTAAACAGGTTACTAAAAAACTTAAAAAACAAATCGAGCTATGGTGTTGACGGACTACCCCCCACCTTATTTAGACTATGCGCGGATGAACTAACTGTTCCATTTTACAATCTAATCAACCAATCTTTTGAAGAAGGTGCTTTTCCTAATCTTTTAAAAAAAGCCCTTATTAAACCCATATATAAGAAAAACACAAAAACTGACCCGAATAACTACCGCCCAATAGCCTTATTACCAACAGCATCAAAGTTATTTGAAAAAGCAATGTGCAACCGAGTTTACGCGTTCTGTGAAAAACATTATATTTAACGACTGTCAAAATGGTTTTAGGAAAAATCGATCCACCATTTTGGCCGTCTACAAGTACATACAAGAGGCTCTCAATATTATTAACAATAAGAAATATGCTATAGGATTGTTGCTTGATATGACAAAAGCCTACGACAAAGTGCAATTTGACATACTATTAAATAAATTATATGACATAGGAATTCGAGGTAAATGCCATGAATGGTTCACATCTTATTTACAGCACAGAGAACAATTAGTGGAAATAGAATACTCTAATCATAGAACTAACGAAATAGAGCTCTTTCGGTCTGACAATATACCAATAAATGCTTCAATACCGCAAGGAAGCGTTATAGGATGTTTTCTATTTCTTGTATACATCAATGACCTTCCTAATCATATAAACGAGCCTTGTGTCTTATTCGCGGATGACATATCCATACTAGCCTCATGCGAAAATAATATTAATCTAAATAGTAAATTAAACTCTATACTGAATACTACAACAAATTGGATGACACAACATAATCTTGAAATAAACTTTAGTAAAACAAAAATAATAACCTTCCATCCCCGCCAAAAAATGCCCATAAATATTGACTACAGCTTTGAAAACATAAAACTAGAAATAGTTAATAAATTCACCCTCCTAGGATTGGATATAGATAGAGAAATAAATTGGAAACCTCACATCAATAAACTGAAAGCCAAATTGTCCAAATTCTCCTATGCACTCCGTGAGATCAAAAAAACTACAGATCTTAAGACAGCACTAGTCACCTACTACGCATATGGCTACGCGTGGCTTAAATACGGTGTTATCTTATGGGGAAATAGTACAGATGCGCCAACACTACTCACCATACAGAAAAAACTTATCAGGATTTTAGTAAACATCGAAGATACTGATAGCTGCAAACCGCATTTCAAAGAACTAAAATTCCTTACACTACCCTGCCTATATATCTTTGAAATATGTAAATTTGTACGCAACCACCCAGAATTCTACATCAAAAGACAAGAAATACAAAATAAAATTTCTCTGAGACATAAAAATAGATTAAACCTACCTACATCACGACTAAAAATGCATTCTTCTAGTACCTATGTTATGTCAATAAAACTGTACAATAAATTACCTGATGAAATAAGGAATATAAGTAAATACAGTAGCTTCATAAATAAACTAAAAATATTTCTATTGAATAAAGTATATTATAGCATAAATGAATATTTAACTGACAAACTATAAATAAATATTATAAAATGTAAGAAAATAATGTACCTACCTAGTGCAATAAGTTCAATTTTATTTTATTTTCATTATGTAATAGATGTACATACATGTGATTTCAATAATTATAAATAATTAAGTATTCCTGAACTAAGATTAATAATAAATGTTATAAGTATTTAGTTTTAGGCCTTAGTTTGTATATTTTAAAGTTGCTGTGCCCAAACAGGATCCATAATTGTTACTTTTACCTGTAAGACTAAAACATCTATGTACAAACATTGTGGAAAGCAAATAAATGAATATGAATATGAATATGAATACCTAGTCACTTAGCGTGCATTTATGCAGTTTCTTGCCGGTTCTTCTTCATTAGACCAACTCTTTGGAACCGTGCAACTAGATTGACGTTTCGAAAGAGCTTTTATAGGCCTATTTGAAATAATGACTGATCCATGTAGATAAATAAACGTGATGGTATTTTGTAGCGAGGCGAGAGGTGACTAGCCAGCCTCTAGGCCCGAGCCTGTGTGGACATAGCCTTCTTATGTTTTTTTTTTGCAGCGCTACTAAAAGAACTAGTGCAACAAACAACACACGTTTGCAAGAATTTTACTATGAATGGCGAAATTGGAGCGTTTAGAAGTATTTTGTTTGTACTTACTATAATCATAGTTATGTTTTTTGTAATTGCTAAGTCGAATTTTGTTATTAAACGTGTTTTTTAACAGTTTTTATTTTACTTATGCGTTTACAATATTCAGATTATTAACCCAGGTTGTAGTAATATTAGGTTGTGATAATTGAAGTAAAAGGCTTTGATAAATTGAATAAATTGGATAGTTAGATATATTTAAATTAGTCGATACAAGATTCTTTAGTTGCGAAGATTAAGGATTTCAAACGAGACTATGAATTTAATGCAATATGATGCATTTGGTGTTCACGTACTTATTATGTGCATGGCTTTCTCCCAACTACTCGTATGTTGGGGTCGGCCTTCTGTCTAATCGGATGACTATAAATAAATAAATAAACCAATAACCTTAGTAAGAATGGTTGTCAGACTTACCCGTAACTAACGACTGCCAAAGATGTTCAAATGACAGCTGGAACCTACTAATTGTATAATTTATTGAAGTCGTGAGGACAAGATGGTCACACATCCACAAACCGACCGCGCGGCTCTTACTCATACTGTTGCTTACCTATTACAGAACCTAATATTAAGGTACCTAAGTCAAGAACTATCGAGAACTTACTTGTGTGGTGGGCGATATCTTGAACTATTACATCATTATTATTATCAAAATGTAAGAAAATAATACCGTTTATTATTTATTCCCCGTAATATATCAGCCAAACAAATGAACCTTTAATAGAAATCGTTGTTTTCCTCAATATCAACAACATTTTTATCTGTGTATTATTCTGAGAAAATACGGCTATTCTTTGTCATAGATAGTTTAGTTTCTTTTTTGTCAATATAAAACACAAGAACCCATAGGCAAGAGGAAGGTATACTTATCAATATTTCATCTATATTATAATCTATAATTCTATAATAATATTATGAAGAGGAAAACTTTGTTTGTTTGTTTTGTTGTAATGGATAAACTCAAAAACTACTTTACCGATTTTAAACATTCTTTCACCATTATCTAGCTATAGCTATATTATCTGCGAGTAACATTGGCTATATCTTATCCCGGTGCGGGCAGTAGCTCCCAAGGGACGCGGGTGAAACCGCGGGAAAACGGCTAGTAAGGTATATAATTATGGAATACGCTAAGTAGGTACTAAGGCCGCTTACCTATATAAAAATTTCCTTTCATTGGTGGTTTTATATGACACTATGTATTAGCTGTTCTCCCGCAGCTCCATCTACCATACAACTTCTCGCATCTGAGTCAAAAAGACGAACAAAGTTTTTTTTTGCATTTAGGTATAATATTTTAGTAAGAATTCGTCGAGTCCTAGCGTCCAGAGCCAATCTACAAATAGTCTCTGTGTTTTTTTGTAATAAATAAAATAAAAAAGCCATTTATTCTACTACAATTACAGATATTACACATACATTATATTATATTATATTATATTATATTATATTACAATAACACATTACATTTAAATTATAATTTATAAATTATCATAGTTTTAATTTGAATTTTTGTAATATGAGAGCATAAACGTCCCTGAGATGTTCAATGTTTATCAATAGATATATCTTGGTACCTATTTCCAATTCCCGCTTAAACAATAAACGTTCACAAAGAAGATAATTCCCAGTGGATCACAAAGCGAATCCATTGCTTGCCATGTATCGTAACGTTACATATAAAATTACGTAATAGATACCTTCATGATGGCTATAAAATGTTGAAGGACGGGTCTAAATTGGTTATAAAATAAGCTTCATAATCGATATATCGATGCATAAAGCTAATTTTACGATTTCAAGTGTAGTAGGCTTCGATTGTGAGTAGTTTGAATATGGATTTTATATTCCTTGATATACTTATTCATTGAATAAAAAAAAGGTGAAGGAAAACATCTTGAAGAAACCTGGACAATAGTCTGAAATCACCAACCCGCATTGAGCAAGCGTGGTGATTAATGCTCAATCCTTCTCCTTGTGAGAGGAGGCCTATGCCCAGCAGTGGGGCGATAAAAAGGCTGTAACATATACTTATTCCTTGATATCTGTACTAATAATAAATTGAATAAGAGGAAACATTTTTTGTTTGCACCAAAAAGGCTCTAATCTATTGAATATATTTCATAAATTCTTTCACTGTCGGAAAGCTGCACTCTTCCCTAGTTACATAGGCTTAAGGCTATACTTTATCGCGATTCCCAAACAAAATATGCAGTTCATTTTTCTAGTTTGAACTAATTGGTCCTTTTCAAACCACCTACTGTTTCCAAGTGGAGTACAAGTAATAAATCAGAATAAACCATTAGAATGTCTTATTAAGGTTTAATTTTCATATCAACCACTTAAAACAAATTAAAAGTGTCTGAAGTAATTACAAAATCACAAATTAGAGGAGTTTAATAGCGGTAAAGTTCGCTCGCAGAATGAAATTTTCTGCAGTTCTTTTGAACTTTCAGAATTTGAATTATGAATAATAAAATAAGTTAATTTATAAAAATTATTTTATTTATGAGAGCTTACATTAAGATTTTCAACTCAAGAAATTGCTATTGCTAAATAAATAATGCTCAATTTTGTTCTCCAACCTACTCATATGCAATTTATTGTAATAATCCATACTTCTGGCCACGAAACCAAAAAATTGGCAGAGGTCTCTATTTCCTACCTGTACACATATTTTGCTAGTTTTATGTACCTAAGTCTCATTACAGCAAATTGTTTTGAGTTACATATTTACTGCCAGGCATAAAAAGACCCAGGGAAGGGTCCACTAATTTCTCAGAAATAACGTACTTACTTCTGACCCAAGAGAATGAGTCTGAGAGTTTCCTACACCTTTGGATTACCCGTATGCTACAAACTTTTAGTCAGCCGGTAGTTTGTTTGGGCTTATAAATCAGCATGAAGATAAAAGAAGTAAGCCAATGTAATGACAAAGATCAAGTATTTAGACGGTATCAGACCGACTGAAAACTTTGATCGAAATGAAGATTCTCTTCAGAAAAAAATAGCCTGCTATTGGGTCAATTATACTATATTAGCCGACTGTTTAGTCTGCAATGTACGAAAACTCTAATAGGAACTATAACGTACTCATTCAAAAGAAAAGATAAACTTTACACAAGGTTGTAATTATAGAGATTTTATTAATTAGCAGCAAACATCAAAGGAACGAATTAATGTGTTAACGTACCAGTTAATTTTCGCGTTTAATTATGTCGGTATTTTAATTAAGATATGAATTTCGGCTAATTTGAACTAAAAGACAATTATTAAATTAACCTTTAATAATTAAGTCTCAAGCCCTAATTTCATTATTTAAATATGGTATTAATAGGTTTACCGACATCGCTATTTTGGGCAGTGAATTGAAAAATGCTGAGCTTAGGTGCGTTGAAAACAAGTCTCTCAATGTGTTCCCGGATTGATAGATGCACTTCTATTTGGCGCATCCAGGAATTGGTTCCTTTCAATCTCCACAGCCTCTGGCAACGCTGTTTTTTTAACTCACCTTTTTAAAACTCTGTTAAATTGCTATTGCTAAATAAATAATGCTCAATGTGTTCCCGGATTGATAGATGCACTTCTATTTGGTGCGTCCGGGAATTGGTTCCTTTCAATCTCCACAGCCTCTGGCAACGCTGTTTTTTTTAACTCACCTTTTTAAAAATCTTTTAGAAAAACTTTCGCATTCAGCATTTTTAGGATTTCATTTTTTGATGTATGTGTGTACGTAGGAAGGTTGGTCTTTTTGTTTCTCTCTCCATTGATGAGTTCGTTGATCGTTCGTTCCAAATTCCGGTAATAGCATCTCAATTTACATGTTATTCTGATGTATGAGTATACTACCACAGATTACTTAATAGTTAATACTACTGCCATTTTTCATCAAAATCCGATCAGTAGATTTGCGGGAAATTAACAAAAATCCACCCACAAATACATTTTACGTTTATACTTATTTGGCATAAAAATGTTCATATTGAAAGAGATTTCAGGTTAAACGTTACTAGTGCTGAAAATTGTATTTTCTTGTTGCGGCGGTGGTTTGCACCGGATTACGTATACACGATCCGGACGTAGGTGCAGAGCGACGGAAATCGGTGCAATGTGACGTCATACACTATTTAATATGTACTTACCTACTTACCGTTGCCGAGTGGGTTTCAGTCGATCGTCGGTTTTGGGTTTGGAAATGTGGATCATGCTTTTGAGAAGTTATTGAGCAGTAGATAAGTATTAAATTAAAGAATTTTTGTGAATGAAATTTTTTAAAGCAACATTTAAAAAAACACACTTACCCTTTATTGAAGAAAAAAACAAGTAAATTATTAAACTGTCTTCAGTTGGTATATAAGATAAAGATATTGTTTGTTAAGTTTTGCTTAAACATAAACGTAATGGGTGCATTTCCAAACAAATCCAAACCAAGCAGGAATATAGCATTATTCTAATGCTAAACTTATTAAAATGATTATTTTTAGTTAGGCTATTTGTTTGTGGTTCTAATAAACTAGTTCAACAAATGGATCACGACCAAGGGAGCAAAATACTAGAAGTTGTAATTTCTCATGAGAACTAACTGGTCCCTCCTCGGGGATAACTTGCATTCCATCGATTTGATATTACACGTGCTACAGTAATTCTCTATACTGTTTAAAATAGGAGCAATTTCATATAAATATCTTTATAATCATCATAGGTAATCTCATCATCATCTGCCTAGCCTTTTCCTTAATTGTAATCGAATACAGCTTAACATCACTGTTTTATAATGAAGCGACAGCATAACTGACTACTACTCTTGGCCTTAGTGATTAGGTATACAAAATCATTAGTGTATCTGTATATTATATTATTTGTAAAAACTCTTCAGTCATCTGATGATTCAATATTTAGGCACTCAGCTATATTTTTCCTATTCAAATTCAAATAATCTAATCAATGTGCTCATGCTAAGACCACCCACTATATCACAGTTTAAAATTCTACTGTGTTAACTAAAACAATTAGTTAAAAATGTTTTATTTGGCAAAGTTTTATTATGAATTCAATTACAAAATATTCCGAGTACATTTCGTTTGTTAATCTCGCCAAATAACTTTTTTATGAGGTTTTCAATTCGTATAATTAAACTTGGTTCGAAATGAATTTTTAATGTTAGAAAACAATGTTATTAGGAACATTTGCAAGCTTCATCTGCTGATGAGGCAAAAATCTTCTTAGAAAATTATTGATGTTAGACCAGTGTTTACCCTCTAAATCTATTTTAAATTTGAATTTGAGAAGATTTTTGGTCGTAATAAATACCATGAAGTTTAATGATAACAATTTGGCGTCGGTTTCCTTTTAAAAGGGGAGATACAATAAAGCCATTGCTGTAACCCTGTAACTCAAGAAAAATAAAGTAACATTTTTCTGTTTCCGGGAATGCAAGGAAGAAAAATACATTTGAGAGGTTTCTTCTCATTTGAGAGGGAACTCGATTTATGTGGCTGGTCATTTGCTTTGGCCTGAAAAATAGCAAAAGATAGGGTCATGCGTAGAAATGTTATTTATTATTAAATAAATTGTTTTGAGATTATATCTTACCTAATTTGTCGGCTGAAAATGGAGCCCGCTTGCCTCGCATGTAGTTACGCAATTACTGTACACCGATGGGTAAAACTGCACCATTTCCAATTTCACTAATAGGCGGCAAGGAGTTATGATTTGTTTAAATGGTGCAATTTACCTAAAACTCACTTAGACTTGAAGGGTACCTACCAAAATACATGTTCAACACTCATATTAAAGAGTAATCCAATAAATAAAATGCCAAAAATATTTTCCAGTCTATAATTAATTATTATCTACACCTCTTCAGCGGTTAAGTAGTGAAGCCTCGCTGGAGTGGAGTGTATACAGTTTTGTATCGGAGTACTCTTCAGTCGAGTAGAGCTTAGGAACGTCGAGGGGTGAAATCCGTCGTGATGGGTAGATAGTATCTGAGTGACTGTCGACGCGACGTTGAAAATTCTAGATTTACAATTACTTAGAATTCTGCATTTTTTGGTGCTAATATATTAGGCACCGCCGTGAATTAGTTTACATTTTAGTAAAGGTAAATAGTGTAAGAGTAAAATTATCTAACGAGTGGGTCTCGTGCGGTCAAGTCATTCGAGCTATTGGTGCTGAGGTACCGCTTCAGTTGAAAAGAATATTGGCTGACAGTTATTCATTTCACTCGTTTACAGTTCGTAATTACTGTATAAGTCTTGTGTATCTTGTGCTTTGTTTGATAATATGCAGGTCGCTCCTGCTGACCCAGAAGTTTTTGAGCTTGACATGCAAACTAATATTTGATTATAATAGTACCTAAATACGCTACTTATGGCAATTGGTTGATATGACGATCATGAACTTGTGACTTCAATATCTACGTTAAAGTTTTTTGAGTATTTTACACTGCAGAAAAAATCGGAAAGCTTGGTTAAAAACAACCCTTATTTTATATAACTGAGTTGCTTCCACAACTCCCTCCTGAGTTTTCATTTAAACCAGAGTGCGGAGGCCAATCAAGCTTTATGTTTTCAAGAACCCGTACAACACATAATTCAAGAGTAAAAATAGAGAAAAATAAAATAACTTGCTGTTCTTTTACTGCGGAAACATAAGTACCAAGCAGAGCTCTATTGTGTTATATTCTGAGAAATATGTTGGGAAAAGTGTAACCTGCAGGTACTTTTTAACTTACCTTTTACTGGCTTACAATTTTAAAGGAAACCTGGACTATAGTCTGAAATCACCACACCGCATTGAGCAAGCGTGGTCATTAATGCTCAATCCTTCTCCGCGTGAGAGGAGGCCTGTGCCCGATATGTTTTTATGTGGAACGATAAAAAGTCTGTAAGAGAACAGAACAGACAGAATATCCTAGATGCCACAATTCTATCAATGGTTGCGAAAAGCCTTCTTTTCTTTGCACTAAGTTTAACAGCTTTTGACACAAACCATTTTCATACACTACTGCTATACTTCATCTTCTTATATTATAATATCTTAATGGACTCGTATGTCACCCGACGTGCCCTCAGATCCAGTCACAGCGATAATTCCATACTTGCAGAAACAGCTGTTTTACTCAAACGTTCAGATTAGCTTTAGATAAACGATAATAGAAGGACGGCTTTAAAATAAGTCCTCTTTAATTAAATTTTATCTTAGCTAACCCTTGGATAACAGTTAGCTGGTAGGATTATGAATAATCCTCATAATATAATTAAACTAGGACGTATTTAGATATAGGAAGGTACTTAGTTATGTTTTAAAATAGGATGCATATTGATATAAAGTGTATTATTTCACAGATTCAATTTTATTTTTTGATTTCATACTTTGCGAGTACTTTTGTAACTGAATTTTGATTTATTTTATGAATAAGGATTGGCAGTTTTTGATAGAGCTTAAAAATAGTCAAATAGCACCCAATTGTTAGACGATGTAGTTACATTGGCCACTCTGGATGCTTTTATACATAGTACAATGTCACAACGGGTCAGGGTTAAGCCGATACCAGCCGTGTGGTTGCAAACGTATCCGATATGGTTGGCAATAAAATTAATTAAACGTTGTTATTTCAGCAAACGAGCCGCGACCGCCGATGTCGTCCTGTTACCGACAATTGATGAGTTGCGGTTTAGAATTTGATATCAATGGTTGCACTAGCTAGCATTATGGACTTCATCGGTATATCGTCCCAGTTTTGGGAGTTATTCCAACAGTGGAAAAATAATATCTGACTATATTCTTCTAAAGTACATGAATAGACTTACCTAACATTGATGAATGCAAGATTCCGAAACTGCATATTTGCATACTGTTTTGTAATAGACGCCTCTACTACCTACTCAATTATTGTATGAACATATACCAGCCGTATTCCTTCCACCTTTCAGTTTTCAACTAACTTCCCAAAATGCGAGGTTCTTAATTATTATTTAGCTGTTTATTTATTCAAAGTGATTTCTCCATTTTCTTAATTATTTAGAGCAGTACTTTATCCACACTTTAAGTTAGTATAGTCAGCTAGCTATTCAAATTAGAATTTTCATACGTAAATGCGCTAACATTCTACCTTGTGTTTGCCCATTTGCCGTGTTTATATTTGCCACACACTGTTGCCATTCGAATAGGCTTTTTAGGTCACTGGTGACACGGCCGAATATTGTGTCTATTTTGGCGAATTGTCATTTTTCACCTGGATAAGCAACGTGAAACGAATTTAGCTAGCCCGAATTTCATGCAATGAAATTATTTGTTTCTAAAATAGTACTGCATTGAATAGTTTAAATAAACAAGGATGTTTATAGCCTCTCTTCAGTGAAATAGTATCTTTATTTAACTAAACTATGTAATTCACTCAGTTTACATGAAGATTAAACATTTCTAAATACGTGTAAAGTACTAGGTAGGTTACAAAGCATATTTTTCAAAACTTTGGGGTTCACCCGTATCTATGCACACAAAACTCAAATATAAAAGCGACTACACTGAACTGACCCCTTATTCGTAAAAACACTGGTATTCAGCTGCGTCCAGATAGACTGGAAGCCGACCCCAATATACTTGGGATAAATAAAAGGCTATGCAGATGATGATGTGTTTAATTTGATTATCACACTATTTATATTAGCAACCTTTACTCAAAGTTCTTTGGCTATATCTTTTGCAAATATTACAGAAATACTTCTAAGTAGTCAAAATAATAAGAGCCAAAAATGTTTACTTGTAAAATTACTACACAAATGTGGAAGCTGAATTGAGTTTGACCATTTACAAAAAATAAAGGTAACTGCCTCTTAGTGAACAATTTTGCACCTATCGGTATCTATTTAGGTATACAAATGTGTACTGAGCTTTCTAAATAGGCAATGAGCCCTTTCTAAAGTAACAAGTTTAGTACAAGAATTTAGTCGCATATTGGTTGTTTCACAGCCATGTTCAATGTTCGTACATTTGATATTGGCTCGAAATGTCACCTATTTACATGTTTTCTTTGCGAAACGTGTGAGCTAATATACATAATAGATATACTACTCGACGCGGCTGTATTAAGGGTTCTATTCGCGTTAAAATTTAGGTTAGAATTGTGTTCTAATAAATCTATACTAATATTATAAAGCTGAAGAGTTTGTTTGTTTGAACGCGCTAAACTCAGGAACTACTGCTCCGATTTGAAAATTTCTTTCAGTGTTAGATAGCCCATCTCTCGAGGAAGGCTATAGGCTACTTTTTATCCCGGTACGGGAAGTAGTTCCCACAGGATGCGGGTGAAACCGCTGGCAGAAGGTAGTTATTAATATTAAGTACAAAGAGTTTACTTGAGTTTCAACGAAATATAAACGTACATACTGCATACTGTTCTGCTACGAGGCGCTACGTCGTAGCTGACATTCTGTACAAATTGCACAAATTACCTTTTCTCACTACCTATTTTGTATTTTAATGCTAAGATATTCAGTAAACGCAGAACTAATCCCTAATAATATTATAAATGCGAAAGTAACTCTGTCTGTCTGTAGGTCTTCTAAACCACTGAACTGATTTTTATAAAATTTGGTACAGAGGTATAGTTGACCTTGAGAAAGAACATTTTGTTGACACACGTTCCAAACAGAAAATGTATAAAAAACATTAAGGGTAATAAAATAAAATGTTAAACAATAATAATTAAATAAAACAGGTATTAAATTATATTATATTTACTTATTCTCTTGCTTTTCTATCTGCTAAGCCTCTTATGAAAAGCTGTTATGCACCGCACAATTAATTTAATGAGCTCCGTCGTTGCAAAAACTTTGTTGTTGGTATTATAAATTAAATTTGATATTTTAAAACGTTTTATAAAGTGAGGTCTTATTCAGAGTGTAAAATTTTCATAATAATTTTGGTAAATAGTCATAGCTCATCTTTAATACCTATTATAAACAGATTTTATACGCATGAATTGCTTTATTTAAAAATGATTTTTTTAATAATCTACAGCATTTTCAGATAAAATATTAGTTGCATTTTAAGACACAAAAAAGAAGTAGGTACTTATCCACATATTCTTTTAGTTTTTTAAACTGCATTTTTGTCTGTTTTTCGTCTGAATTGAATATCGTCAACAATCCCATTTATTCGAAACCCTTTGTTGATAAACATAGTACAAATAGAATTAAAAAAGTGTAGTTGTTAGTTCGAAAAGAGATGCATAATTCACTTTCCATTGTAATGGCACCGCAAACTTTCATGAATGTTTCATGAAAAAACCTTTATTTGAATACAAAATACGAACTCAAAAGCTTTCTACTTTTTTTACAAACAAAAGTATTTTTTTTGTTATGTTCTATCGAGAATTTCACCGATAATTTTTACCGTTTATACGCATTTTTGATGTTAGTTTTTACAGTGTAAAGGCTAAGCAAACTTCATTGTCTTTCAATATTTTTCTGTCGGAGTGTATGTACATAGAAATTATTTTGTCTAGAGTATTCATTTTGTCATATTATGATTAGTATTATAATGACCTATGTACTCTAATTCTACCTCTACAATGTTTAATTATTTTCAAAATAATTCCTTTTTCTGTGATGTACGTTTGCATTTATTTAATTTAAACAATCTGGAACTTCTTGCTAAGAAATGCAGACACAAATGTTCGGTTGAATAGATGAAATAACAATCTCTTAGATTCCAGACATTGTTTCGACTAGAATGTAAATGCTTCGAGCTATTTGAAAAATCTCACAAGATGTTCTGTATTCAATTTAAATTATATTATTTTGTTACTAAAGCTTTTTCGTAACATTCCTAGATTTAAAAAATAAATATGTAGTATATAGTATTTTACTTATTTTGTAAGTATTTGATAAAATTATTAATAAAGAAAACTGACATTGATATGAGCAACATGTCAATATTGAGTTTGACAGCGCGCCATGATGAAATTTTGCGCGCGAAACGTCATGGCTCGTTTAATGGCGCTTGCCGTCATTTTCATACGGTAATCGAAACAGGCTGTAACAGTACCTAATAAAACAGAATTTAACGATGGTATTGTAGGAAAATAGCCAACTTGGCTACAACTGGGATAATACATCTAACAGTTAAAGCGTTAGATGTATTATTAGCTTTAATTAGCAGAATAATTTACAAACCTGACTGCATAATATGTAGTTCGTAATTGAACTTTTTTTGAAATTGTTTGACTTGTTAGGAGATTTTGTCTGTAAATTGTACCTTACCTTAATGTTGTTAGGGTATGTTTTTGTATGATTGTTACAACATCCTTTTAAATGCATAACAACAAACTTCTACAATCTTCAAGTTATCCTTGTTTCGATTTGTGTATCTTAGGATCAGGAATGAAACCACAAAATACCTTACAAGTGTTATTTAATTAATCTCTAATACATAATTTAAAATTAACACAGACATAAAACAACAGCTCATTGACTAGAATAACAATTCGTATTTACTTTATATTAAACATTTATCATCGAACAACGACATTTAAATCTTTTCTTTATAAATAATTTATCTTTACACTATGTCTACATCACTTTTCTAAGAAAACATTGCGAAAACAATATGCTGTCACCATCCACTAATAAACTATGAAATTACTTTTGGAGGAGCTTGAACAATGGTACAATTAATAAATATTTTGAAAAATAGATTCGTACTTTTTGTTCTCCTTCCAATCTGTGGAGGAAACTTGGTTTCCTGAAAATAAACTAATATTTGGCTTTGTGATAATGGATGAGTAGGTATGAATACATTTTAAGGTTCGTTTTGAAGGCTAGCTGCGGTCCGCATAAAATCGGTCACGGCTGCAATACGGGTTTGGGTACGAAAACGTTTTGGATCAATTTGCTGTTAGGTACAGTCGGCAGCTAGAATTTAAAACGTACCTTTATTATGTAGAGTAATAAATACGATATACCTAAGCAAATAAAACATAAATCTTAGACGTCATATACAAATGTCTATTAAATACAGGCTAGATATATTAACACATTTTTCATAATTTGCTTTGCAAAATTTTGGCTAATTTTATACTTTGTAATATGGCATCAGATACGCTATTTCAAAAATATACACTTTATGGTTTACCAAAAACAAAAGTTGCCCATACTCTTATATAGTCATTACAATCAATAAAAAACTAGGTATGTATGTAAATGGTTTTCCGAGAACACCATTTAATAAACGGAACAAGAAGCATTCGACTGTAGGTACATAGACAAATATACAATTTACTAGAAATATACAACTTACGAATAAGGTCAACAGTGATTTCAAATACTTATAACATTTCAAAAATACATAAATATAATATTTTCTTAGCTCAATAATAACATTTTTATTGGCCTCAACTTTCAATAAGCGTACTGTGGACTAGGTTAGATATAAATTAATAATTACCTGAAAAAATCTGAATATTTGAACGTTTCATCAAAACATTGGATATTTGAATTTTCGCAAAGACTGGAGAAAAATACATCTTTTTATCCTGAAATGTTTCAGGTCATAGGTACATAAAATAGTTATAAAAATAGCGCAAATGAAACTATATAGGCCGAAATATTCTAGTATATACTGATGGCATAAATAAACAAAGGTATAATCCAAAAAATAGGTCCATATTTTGTGTAGAAACGCCTTCTTATTATACATCCCTGGGGGCCAAACGAGTATTGGGCAAAATAATAGTGAATATCATCGTATGTAAGTCATTAACTATGTCGGTAAAGAAAATAGTACTTCTTTTGTACGCAATAAAGTTGTGATTACACTAAACAGAGAAGACGTACTCGTATTTTTCAATTAAAAAACCAAGGGCTTATTTTTGAAAATTTAACCCGGTGTTTTTTAAAAGCAACGTAATCGAACGTCAACCACAGTTTATCTAACAACAAGATTAACTAATTTTTAATCAAAATCTGTACAGATGAAGCTACTTGGGGCGAGAGTGAAGTAAGAGATTGCTTTCCCTGCTAAACTAACAGAAGTTCGGTCTAATCTGTGTAAGCGTGTAGTGACACTGAAGTCACAGGAGTTCCCAACTTGGACGGTTGCGATGCGTAAAAGCGTTGCAATGTAAACTATCTCTTAACAAACCTATGTGCACTCAACTTAACAAACCTAGGCCCATCTGGAACTAGGCCAAATAACACACAAGGTTGTACATCCTAAGACATTTATATACACAAGTTATATTTGTATATACCTAGCTATCGTTCGACAAACAACTGCGATCTATATACCTACTAATAAGCCTCTGACCTTGGTCTTTACTTACGCATCTGGACCTAACAACTATTTATATATAAATAAATATATAATTTCAATTATTCCATTCATATTGAGTTATACGTTATTTATTATCTAGGTACACAATGTTGGCAGAAAATGTACAATGAACCTGGCTCATTGACGAAAAATAAATGCTGACGATGTTATAAATAACTGGCTTTAAAACTGTAATCAATCAACTAGGGAGGTAAGCAGACTATAAAAATATATTTGGCTTCGTTTGTACGTGTGTAACTAAATCCTTAAATTTTTATTTTTTAATAAAAATAATTTAATTTACAAGTAAAATGACAACAGCCCAACGGTTAAGATGCGTCACAGGAGAAAAACCTAGTTCGATCCTACGCGTTGCACTATTGACATTAATCTTAAAAATAAAACAGGTCATAAAAAAATAAAACAACGAAATCTCATATCTCACTAAACCTATGGAATATTTCGGAAATTATCTTTACGATACACTAAAGTAATACTTCAGTAGGTAAAGCTAACGATATGGAGGAACCCTGTAGGAGAAATCGTACGCCTACGATACAGTTGTAAATAGTCATAGGAAACTTTATATATTTGGTCACCGCCCGGGGAGGTCGAGACACGGGTGGACGAAGCGATTAAAAAATAACATCTCAAAACACCGAAGCATTTGACTTCGAACCACACACACACAGTTATTGTCTTTATACGCACATACATGAGCGACTACTCTAAGCTTAATACCCGTTTTATAAAGCGTCGTGTTTGTCATGAGTGCCGTTCTGCGGCCAAGTGAGCAGCAGCTGTTCGTCGGCGTGGCTGTCGAGGTGCACGTGCTCGGAGATGGCGGGCGAGTACGGCAGCCCGCCCAGCAGCGCGCCGCTCGAGCGCGACTGCTGGCGGCACAGCGGCCGCCGCGTCGGCGACTCGCTCTCGTCAGACATGGCACGCGTCACCGTGATACGCGGGGACTGTCGCCGCCGCCGGTCCCGGCCGCCCATCTCCTCCAGCCCCAGTGCACGACCCAGCACCACGTGCGGCGGAGCGCGAATGATTGGGATGGCCGACGTCCGTGGCCGTGGAGTCTCTTCTTCCTGTGAGTCTTGTAGCATATTGCACGACGCCGCCCGCTGAGCAGGCCGCTCGGACCCTCGCGACCCCATCGCTGCCGCGTCAGATAACCTCCTAGTTGTTGGCGGTCGTATGCATCCTGACCCCGCGGATAAAGAAGGTCTACGAGATCCACACGCGCTAGGAGTCCTTGCTTGTATTTCTTGTGTAACTTCGCTTTTAGTCATTCGTTTCCTTCTATAATTACGAAGAGAATCGCGTAACGCTCGACTTCTTATACCATATAAAATACCGTTAACTGGTGGTGCAGCCGCTAGCAAAGCCGCTGAAAGAGCGGCTATTGGCTGCGGCGGCACAGCCACAGCAGGCCATATCAATACGCAATAATATGGAAAGTACAAAATAGCCAGCGAACCGAGTGGCTGGAGAACTGCCGACAGAGCTCTTCGGCGTGGTGGTGGTGGAGGGGAGAAAGGATTTCTTTGGTGTGTGACTGTCACTTGCGCTGATAGTGTCACTTCGTAGATAGCCGCCGCGATCCTATGTCGATGGTAACGAGCTATGCGTAGGATCTTCAGGCTGCAGAGAAGAACGAGAGCTGCGGGCAGCAGCAGAGTGAGCGACGCGTACACGAGGCAGAATCCGAGCGCAGCCGGCCCGGCGCCACAGTCGGGTGCACAATTGCCCAGCCCAGCACTGTAGGCCAGGGGCGGCTGTGATGCAGCTAACGGGACCAGAAGAGCTGCCGTAGCCACCCAGCCACCCGCCACGCAAATCATTACCTGCAACCAAGAAAAGTATGAAGTTTGCGACATAACAATCTAGAGCCCTAAACCGGAACCGGAACAAAGATAGTACCTTCTTGGCAGACACAATAGCGGCATAATGTAGCGGTGCGGCAATGGCGGCCGCGCGGTCGGCATGCAGGCCGCAAACGGTCCACAGCTGCAGCGGGTGCAGCGCGTGCAGCAAGGCACTGCAGGCGCACGCGCCGCCGCCGCCACACAGCGCGGCGCCGCTGGCGAGCGCTCCCACCGCGCCCAGGTGTACCAGCAATACTGAAGATGCTGATGCCGGCTGGAAAAGTAAACAACCGTTAATTTCTTTTCCCTCGTCATACTACCCTAAATGGTTATGTCAAAAAAAAAAGTATTCGTGTAAAGATCCGTGTGATGTATGACTCTATCAGTAAATAAACAGGTTTTGAAATTATCATATGTAAGTATAGGAATTGTGTACGTAAGTCGCTCTCAGTAACCCATTTCATCCGATGTATGAACACGATGATAATAGATGAAGTTTAATCGATATCTGCCACAGCACAGACATTTGAGCTTTGCATCGAGCTAGATTGGTTACAGACATTGATGTTCATATTCGGATCAGATACCGAGCTTCTAATTTTCTAGCCGAACTGGCCTGTTGTTGCGAATTGGAATGTCGGATGAGCTTGTCATTTACAACGGCTTAACAAAGGATTCATTTTTTTATCTTTCAGTTATTCATCTGGAGATCTTTTGATTACTTCGTCTATTCAGGTCACTAGGTTTCTACTAGTTTTGTGGCTAACGCTTGGAATGGTAAGTTAACTTTAAAAATTTATGCGAGAATTCCGTGATTTCTGTGACGGATGAAATAGTACTCCAGAGTAGCGTGCCCTGAAAAGAAATTCGATTGCAGTAGAGGAAAAGTTAAGTAAGAAACCAAGTTATCGAATGCTGATTTTCATATGAAGCAAGCGAGTGAATTTGTTAAGGAACGAAAAAGCTTTAAAAGACCGCGTTGTTTTTAATAAAATTGTCGTTTCGTGCTACGTTCAAAGCGAAAATGTTTTTAGAAGATAATTATTCGGCATTTTCCAGTGCATGTTTCACGTTGTTATGAAGCCCATTCGCGTTTATAGAAGACTGCGATTTTCTTTGTTTATTAACATTTTGAATGTGATATATTTTTATAACACTCTTTCAATTATGTTTATCTAAAAAGAGATTTTATTATATACGTTGATGACTCATTGTCATGTTGTTGATGTTGGTGAGGGAGTGTCAGACTCTTACTGACTAAAAACCGTCGTATTCCGTCATAGGCATTTTATGTACCAGGGCCGCGGTATCTCTTTCGTACAACCCGCAGCCTAACTGCCTTATCCCAATTTTTATTTGATCCCGGCTCTCTTCGTCAACGTTTTTCTATAAGAAAAGTCGTGAATATTTAAACTTAAACTTTTATAGCTCCATTCAGAAGTCGTATATTCGTAGAACCCCAGAGGTCAGCTCATGTGTGCTAATAAAATATTACTGGGACCTCTTTTCACCAGTGAGCTCCTGATTAATATGGAATGAATACAACACAATAACATACAGTATGTTTACTTTATAATACGGTTCCGGAGAATTGCTCACATGAGGTCTTTTGTGTTAAAAAGTAGAAAAAATGTAAGCCTCCTCTGTACCAGTTGAGTACCTATATAACCTAACCTACCTACTACTTATTTATTTACTACTTATATTATTTTCAGTTATTTTATTCCACATGTATAATATGTTTATAAGGAACGTTATAAGTAGATACGTTAAGCAACTGGTGGAATGAAAAGAATTCGCTTCCACGATAAAACCTCTTTTACACAAATAGCTTATTACATTGATACATGAGCTTTAATAAATTAATCATACTTCAATATAACTTCATATCCGAACCACAGTTACATTAAAGGCTATTAATTTATTAATCACATGACGACGAATGGATTTACCGGCGGATATGACGTAGGTAGCTCGGTCGCGACCTCTGCCGGCTCTTCCGTAGCAACAAGTGGTTATGGAAGAAACAGCTTCCTCGAGTGGCGAGGGGTTATTGTGAAAGCAGGAAGCTACGGCGATGAGGGGTTGAGTCGTTGAGTACAACTTGAATGTGTTCTCAATTCTTTAAAAGTTATATTATTAGTCTGTGCGTTTTACCTCCTGTAATTTTATAATATGACCAAATAACATTGTCGAAAAACATAGTGAATACAGTCACGGACATAAATGGTCTAGTAATTTCCAAACCTTTGCAAAAACGGATCCACCGGTTGAAATGATTGTTGAAACAGTGGCAAATTGCTAGTACATAAATAACCGCAAGCTTTACGTAATAAGTACCTACTAGCTATATCAACACACTCAATATCACATCCTTCCCTCTGTTTGTTCTTGAAGGTTAAAAAAAATCAGGAAATTCAAAAACATTTCTACAAAAACGAAACCTTTTTGGTTTAACCAAAATATTTTATAACCTCCATGTTAACCCTTTGTGTGCTACGCAGCGTACAGAATTAATATCCCCTGGCATTCCAAGCTTGCCATTGCGAAGTCCACAGGGTTACATACGACAGTCGACATGATTTCTGTGAACTGTGACGAAGTCAGGTATGCGCTCAAGTGAATCTCTAATTGAGCGTAGGTATCTGTCTTTTGAGGGTTTTTGAAGAATAAATGGTGATGTTACTTTTACATCCGGTTAGACTGGAAGCCGACCCCAACGTAGTTTGGGAAAAAGGCTCGGAGGATGAGGATGATGTTACTTTTCTTGAAGTGAAAAAAAAAACTTAGTGTTTAATATAAATATATCTTTGGTGTCATTTAGTTGTATGTATGTTAAGTTTGTGTAAAGATATAAGTAGATTTGTAACTGCAATAAAGGCATTCGAAGCTTGCCAATGCGAGGGCCATAGGGTTGAGTACCGACATGATGTAATGTCTATACCGTGACGAAGTCAGGTATGCGCTCAAGTGAATCTCTAATTGAGCGTAGCATTTGAAGGTTTTGGAGAATAAATGGTGACGTTCCTTTTCTTGAAGTGAAAAATGAGCTTGTTTAAAAAATTATAATATTATTGTTATTAAATTTTCGTAATGGAGTTACAAAATCTATGTATTAGAATAATTCAGTCTAGATTCGTGAAAATTACTTAATGTGAAAATAAAGTGATATGAGATTGGGTGATTTATTCTCTGTCGATAATATTGTATTACAACCGTTAGGTAAACATTATCTATTTTAGAATCTTATCTCCCTTTTTTACTGGGCTAAAACTTGAACATTAAAAAACTTTCTGACTCTCTTTGACATTCTACTAGTTACTAAGCCGTTTTTGTTACTTTATTTTTTTGCCAAAAGAACACATGCACGAACTAACAGCAACTTCGATAAAAACACAATTTCTTTGACTATGTAAATATGATATTATTCAAACCTAACCCATTTGTGGTTCATTTCGTATTCAAGCAACATTTTCATGTTTTATTTTCCTATCAAAAAGTTTGCAACCCGTTCCTCGTATTGCCTGTTCCTAATAATTTTCACTTTTCTATTTGTATAGGACTGAATTTGAGGACTTTAGAAAGTCTATGCTGTCGTAAATATTTAGTTTACAATAAGCTCTCCAACGACTGGACACTAGATCTTCGACACAAGATCGATTTAGAAGCAAGAGTTTAGTTCAAGATTTTTTTAGTGAGGGTGTAGGTGAAGGAAGAACTTGGTTCAAACAGGGCTGATCTGAAGAGATTGTTCAGTAGTTCTAAGCCCTACATCGAAGAAGTATTTATACATCCATGGGGACCACATAATCTTTTTGCTCTATGTCAACCTATTTGACATGATGCTGTCATAAATTGCCACGCGAAATCAATGGACGGAAAATACAAATCCCGTTGGTAAAGAAATTAATCAGTAATATGTCCAGGAGGAACAAAATTAGGGTAATGAGGACAGAGTCGAAATAACTACGATCGACTCTATCCAAAATAATATATTCCAAATTGTAAGTATGAAGATTATGGTATTTTTAAATTGTAACTCACAATTTGCTCAGAACCCGTTTCAATGGTTTTATGAATTCCCCGTTGTGCATATGTTTTGTAATATTTAATACAGTATTCGTTCAGTTGATATCCTATTGAGCATTTCTGAGACAACCCTCGAATCCATAGGTTTCGTTGTACAGGAAACTACTAAGGCTAATGTAGTACTGTCTACAGAAGAAAACCTATTTGTAAGTTCTGTAGATACAACATAAGATATAGAAGCGAAATCTAAGTCGATTTCTCAAAATTCGTCTTGTCCTACGAACCTTAAAAGTGCCAACTTCTGTGAACTAAAAAACTTGCATAAATAAGTACTGCATATTATAATGTAAAATATTTTCCAGATTTCGTGCATATCTAAATGGGAACAAAAGTAAACTATCACAATGTGTTTTGTCTTCACGTGCTGCGGTTGGATAGTTGATCTCGTCCAGAGGTACATAAATTATCTAGTTAACTTGCGAACTACGCGATAATTGAGGAAGCGAACGAAAATAGATTTTTTTGAAGCTTCGTTACGGCAAAGTATAAACACATTATATTTATCAAGGGCATGAAGGTTATTAATGCAATTTTAGCATGGATGTAGAAAAATAATTTATAGTAAGTTCAGAATTCCAAAAAATTACAGCTTATTGGAATTTTGTGTTACATCAAGAAGGGTCACTTGATGATTTCTCACCACCAAATCTCGTCTCGGCTGAAAAAAATGACAGCATTTACACACACACGCAAGCTTTACAATATGAACGCAATACACATAAAAATTGGTCATTTCGTTGTGGGTTAACGCTAATGTTAAGGGCATTTTTATGAGTATCGTATGCCATAGTGAGGCGCGTCCTTTTAGCATAAACGGCCTCTACTATAAATATAATGTTGATGCTTGCTACAGGATGTGGACCTTCACAATGTCATGCTTCATCAGCTCAGCAGTCGGCTGCGTGATGTTGACGTCTTCCATGTCAGGCATTGCTCTCGGATACAATTACTCATTGGCTGAGTTTATGGAGTTGAAAGGTTAGTACATCAACTGTGTTTTTTTTTTGTCACACTCTGTGAGAGAACAAGTTTCTGCACCGTAGGTTAAGATGGGCAATAGGGTGTCCCAAGACATAAGGGGGAATTTTTTTTTCTCGAATTCAAATACGCATACCCTCTAATTTTTTTAGGTTTGACCTCATTATCTCCTATAATAAATATTATCTCGATCAGACAGTGGTAACCCGTGCCGACTTAATGCCAAAGTTTTCACATGAAAATTTGTACTGACTTACTATGGAGAAATTTAGATCTTAATTATTATTACTAAAAATAAACCTTGAATACATCCAAATAATGTTTTATCTTCTCATATACATTGAAAAATAATATCATTGTTAAAATTTTCATTTTAAAGTAGTTTTTTTTTACAGTCAGGATAAATTTTCCGATGTTCTAGGACTGTACCTAACAATAATTATTTTTGTTCCTCATCTACTGTGATTAATCAATAAAAGTCTTGCATGAACTTCACCGATCTTTCGGCCACATCGTTCACTAACTCTCAGTGCTGAAACTTTGGCTTTTTGATACGAAGCATTATTTGACTAGAAGGTAGGACACATTCATGTAGAAAACTGTCATTATATTTTAAGGCGATCGATCAAAGAACTCGCTTTTTGCTGAAATGAAGTTAGATGTGATTTTGTCATACAACGTACCGTAAAGATCTTCTTTTGAAAAAAAAACTTAACCAAAGACAAAATAACCCTGAAAACGATACATCCAATCGTTTTCAAGAGTTATTTTCCTTTGCTCCTCTGAGGCACGCGCTTTCTGTAACTAACTGTAGGCCGGCTGCTCTCCTGGCTGTCATTTGACATCTTGGACAGTCGTTTCGGGTAGTCAGAAGCCAATAAGTCTGACACTAGTCTTATCAAAGGGATATTGGGTTGCTGGGTAACTGGGTTGAGAAGTCAGATAGGCAGTCGCTCCTTGTAAAACTCTAGTACTCAGCTGAATCCGGCAAGACTGGAAGCCGACCCCAACATAGTTGGGATAAGGCTCGGGACATGATGATTTATTCTTATTAATCAAAATCAAATAAATTACATATCTAAGTTGCTGAAAAAGTCGTGATAGCGTTGCTTAAAAACGTCTTGTGTCTTTTGTCCCTCCAAACTTGATACAAGGTGACGAGTTTCGTCACACAATTAGGCAAAGATTTAGTTGGAATACGCGCCTTTTCCCAGTAGATAATATAATGCATTCGCGACTAGTAAGATTTACGTTTTCATTCACAATTAAATTAATTTCCCGAATATCACAACATAGTATACAACAAAGTCGCTTTTTCTGTCCCCGTGTCCCGTTGTAAGCTTACCTAATTATTCAAAACTACGCAACCGATTTTCATGCGGTTTTCTCTAATAGATAGAGTGATTAAAGAGGAAGGTTTACATGTATAATAACACACATTAAATAGTGCAGAAATACTGTTATTCCGTGCGAAGCCGGAGCGGGTCGCTAGTTGTTCTATGAAACTGCCAGAACTTGTCCATTAGACGGAAGTTTTGAGCCCATCATTTGATGCTTCATGTCCCCTAATTAAAAATATACTCTTTTTATAACTGCTTAAGTCTAGTGACATGTTGGCTGTTTGAAAACAATGTTTCGATCACTAAATAACAAGAAATCACAAGCACATCGACGAGTTAGATCGCGTTAGTCTTAGAGAGCAAGTATGACATACATTCAAATGTAAGTCGGCACGGGTTACCGTGGTCCTACCACCATAAAATTTTATTTATAATAGTTTTGGACCAAAAGGAAAAAAATAGGAGGGTATGCGTTAAAAAAAAATGACTTTGATTTTTTTGGGACACCCTAATGGGCAAGATACATTATGTTGACTAATTTTCGCTTGAGAGAAAGGGGAAGGCAACTGTGCTGTGTTGATCATTAACAAACACTAATCACTAGGGTAGATTTGTTTTTCTTGGTACATGTGCCAAGTTGCAAAAAAATAGGAAAGCAAATATGAATAATGAGACGTACAAATGTTCTGTTAGTTATTTTATTTCACTCTTGATAATTTTACATTCTCGTAGCCGTGTTAACAATTCTAGGTTCTCGCGACTCTAAGTAATTTCGCTTTTCAAATAAGGCAGCATTATTTTCGTTTGTTTTTTCATCCTAACAAGCGATATTTTAATTTCCAGACACGAACGTGTCGGTGTACCTGAAGCGAGGTGTGTTTGACGACGAGATAGCTGACGACATGGACTGGCGGCGCAGCGGACGCAAGCCCGTCGCCGGACACATCGGCGAGAATGATCGTATGACACATTTATTTAATTAAATACTAGCCACTTTTCACGGGCCGCGGTTGGATAAAATACATAATAACGTATGGCACTCAGGAAAATTGTAGCTCTGCTGTCAGATCAGAGGAAGAATTGTGGAAATCCGACCAGGCAGCGGTTCCAAATATTACCTACTACATACAAACATACCTCTTTGTACCTAATATTAGCATACCTACATTATTTTCTCGCAATTAATTTCTACTCCTCTATTTACATTTACCCCTTAGATTACACGTGTACAGTGACACCCGTATTCGCTTTTAGATAACATGTTAGTTTTTATATTTTCGAAACATGATAAAAAGTACATACGAATATCATTCATTCAATTATTTCGTTGAACGTGTGACAAAAAGTCGAGTTTTTTTTCTAATGCGATGTCTTGCAACATTTAGTGAGGACCGGAGCACCCGCGGATGACGACGATGCCAGCACTTTACGTTCTGGTCGAAGACTGGACGATTCTATATTTGAATCCGATCAGAATAGTTTTGAGGGTGCCCTGATGAAGCTTACAGCTAAGCCGCCATACCAGAGTACTGACCCACCACTGATTACCGAAGATATGGAGATGGTAGAAGTAAGTATTAAAAGAATAAATAAGAACATTTGGTTGCGAAAATAAGACCGCTCTATTGATGAAGTGGTCAACACAAATGTTATGCATCTGAAGATGCGTATATTTTATTATGTTTGGTCCCTGTGAGGTAATACGTACTTACTGTGGTCGAAGCATCCGTAGGTACCTGATTAGGAAAAACATGGCTATCTAGATAAAATGAAGTGTTTACCTCATTAAGATTATCCATTGTCAGTTAAGTTTTGTAATAAACATAATATTTTTTAGGCTGCTACAAGTCATCCGTCAGGTTCTTTAGATCAGATGAAGGCAATACAAAGCTTAATTGACTCAAGAAGAGCAATGGCTGCTTCAATTGGAACAACTTTTTCCCCCATGGTAAGCACAATCTACATAAATTTTCTTTCTTTCATCTGCATTGCACGAATTACAGCATAACACGTCTCGTTTTGCATGTTTTATTTTTGTATTTATTGACTATACAAAATATGTAAGTCCATCATACATCGCACGCGAACATGCATAAAATACTTTGTTGTTTTCCTCGATAAGTTTTGAGTAAAGTTACCAAATCGGACTATTTATTCCTAAACTTTTCACTACTTATTTTTATATATTCCACTTGCAGGCGACTTATGCAGCACTGGATAACAGGCTACCATTTCTCCCAGTCAACAACAATCCTAATGAACCTGGAAATCCTGATGCCCAATACAGACGCGTGATGAATCCAATGCATGCCGTGAAACCACCAAACGTTAACCCCGCGCGGTATGCCGTGCCTGATGCAAACATAGCCAGCGGATACAACTGGGTCATTCCGAAGAAACCGATGCTATTTCCCAAGTCTGGACTGCCAGATTTTTACATATTGTCACCGACATACCCATCAGCTATTACAGTGCCACCGCGATTAGTAAGGCCTGGTAATCCTGTCACGAAAGTAGACGAGGAAGAGGAACTCAAGGCAGAAGGCCCTGTCATGTTTGCTACAAGAACAGGACCGCCACCGATGGCCAAAACATCTCAAACATCAAAGCCCGCCATACTTGAAAAGATAGAGAAAGAATCAGAAACCTTTAATGAGAGGTTTTTACTAGAGGGTGATGAACCAGGGTAAAGAAATTATGCTATATTCATTATTCTAAATTTATCTTGTTTTATAAGGTAGTAATTATAATTTTAACACTACATGATTGAGTCCTGCATACAAAATAAGGTTTTATGGATATTTCTGAGCATGTAATTTTGAGACAGTGTTAAGCCATATGATTTATTTACATGATTATTTTTCATTTTGTTATATTTTTTAACTTTTTTCAGCAAAAACGATTTCGCAAAGTTGCCGAATTTCGGGAAATCATCGGAAGAAGAATACGAAGATGAAATAAAAGGTCTCCCAGTTCGTAAACGCAGAAGTGTGAAAGACAACTTTCAAAACGGTGACGAAACACTCTCTAGAGAAATAAATACTCCATTTGATAATGCAAGTGAGAAAAGCAATCGTACCAAGTATTTCTCAAAGAACATATTTACAGCAACCGCTTGGATAACTGATAATTTAATTAATAGCAATAATAACAGCCTTGCTAGGAACGAAATCAAGAATATTGTTGAAGATAATGCAGAAATCGATAATGACACAGCAACTGCCAGCAATACTGACCAGCATACTTATAATAATGGACAACATGTAAGTGCTGACTTTAAAAAATTCCTCAGCCGTTTAATCAAAAGTATGGAAAACGAGAAAGACCCTGCTACAGAAACTACGCCTGAAGCTGATTCGGTTACAGTTAAAATGAATGTGAAAATAAGAAGGCTACCGTTTGAGAGTAGAATAGTTTCCGGTAATTATGAACCAAATAACGAACCGATAAGGATGATTGATTCAGAAGAAACGTTAAGTAACCAAGAAATGTTAAATAGCATTAGTGTAAACTTAAATGAAGCAGGATTGTTGAGAGACTCAGCGTCGTCAACTTTCGTGAAGTTATTGCAATCTTCGCTAACTTGAATGAAACCCATGTATTGTCTACTGTCTATTTAATTTTGTTTATTGTATTGTAGTGTTTTGTCAAATGTAACAATGTTTGGTCTATTATGTCTGGTCCGGTGTTATTTATTATAGTGTGACATAACTTCTATGTGAATTTTTATTTGACTATCCTTAATACTGAGAGTTGGTTAACTTGCTCATCGGTTATAGGTATGTATTATGTAAATTGTTTTCACCCGCGACCCGTGGGGTGCTCTGCGGGCATCCGAAGAAAAAGTAATCTGCAGCTCAATAAATGGGATAGCTAATACTGAGAGAGATTTTCAAACCCGATCAGTTCCTTAAATTAGAGCGTCCAGGTATACAATCCATCAAACACTTCAGCTTTAGAATATTAGTATGGACCCTTAATATTTACGTCAAAAAGTCAAAAAGATCCCATGTGTGACACATGGATGTGGGTAAATTATATTGTCAATAATAAAAATGAAAGCCACACATCTAGCTATGCACTCTAGCTGCCACTTAACTCTGTGCTTGCCGTTGGACATAAACTTGGGAGAGAGCATTATAACATTATGATGACTCTAAAATAAACTGCTGGAGAACTAACGTAGACGCCTGATGAATCTTAAGCCTATCTGTTTTAACACTTTTGCAAGAACTGCATGATCGATCATCATAATAATTTTGGAAAGTTGCCCAGAAAGTTAGAAAAAAAAAATTAAATCTTAATGACCATACAACGATTTTATATAACAGTCGCTTATTAGATTATGAATTGCGAGAGGTCAAATCGTAACATATAAATGAAAAGAAAATTGTATTTAATACACGAACTGTCTCGGCGTTATTAGCAGCGATGCTTTGCAAACCCGTCACTACACTTATTCAACGTAGTTCGATTCGACCAATGTTAATTTCGGAAATTAATGCATTTCTGTTAACACAATACGTGTCAGTGTATGTTCACGTGCGACTACGTAAATAAAGTCCATTGCACATTTTAGATTGCTCGGTTAATAGTAGCCATGCAATAGTATTTTGTGCAGTTGATGAAATACAAACGGCCATGTTTGTGATCGTTGAACAAGGTTCCAATTAAAACATGAAATGGAAAACTAATGTTGGTTTAGTTTTTATTGCACCTGCAATAATTGAGCTACAATTTTTTTTCTTTGCAAAAAGTATGCCATAATAGCAGGTTTTGGGAGGCATTTAAGATGTTTCTATCTTTGATATACATATACTATACTATAATTTGAGTTATAACGTTCAAAAATCCTCTTAAAATTACCATCTATATTTTGTATTATAACAACAATTCATTTCAAAAATTCCAAGGCAAAATAAATTAGTTAGAAGCTGTATCTTCTCTTACATTTAACACCGCTTACACTTCACGCGTAAATTATGCTTAAACTTGCGTAAATATATGCGATAAAATTCTATTAAGGCGTACCCACGGCACAGTTTAGATGGGAAGATAAATTATGACTCATAAACCTGTATCCATGAAAGTCATGGTTCACGTTAAACTCCCGATAATATTGCTATATTGCTCAGGAATATCTTTTAGTCTCGAAGTTAAAGGGCGCTCGAGCATGTAACTGTCGCTCGGAAAATTCGAGAATTTTAGATGACGGAGTTTTTCGAAAAAGGAATTGTAATTACTATCTCCAACGAAGTATGATGATGGAATTATGTAAAAGTCTGAATTCAACCGTTTATTTATTCAATATTGAAATAAAATTTAAGTTTAACACCTTTAAAGATAATTGTTCTTTTCAGTTAATCGGTGCGGAATATAAAAAGTTAATAGGCTTTTATATTATTTAAATGAAGGATTACCTTTCATCTTCGTTATTAAGGCTTAGGAAAAAACATCTTTCTTTTCGTTATCAAACAGGTAGGTACTTACAGATTAAATTGGTTAATCCGCACTTCATTGAACGAGAGAAAAGAAGAGCTATTAATTTACCCGGTATTGGTTATTTATTTTATTTCCTATAACATAGATATTTTTAAAAACCTTAATAAAGTCTCATTATAATACCAAAAGTAAACAAAACAAGTAAGTACATATTTAAGATGAGCTCAATTAAGCTGATACTAAATGAACAAACTAAGCAAAAACGAGTATTTGCCTGAAAGTGCAAACGACGGTAATTACCGGCTACTGGCAGCTTATCTGAGCGACAGTAATAGGACACAGAGCTTATACACTGGTGGATTTACCGCTCGGTTTTTACAACCGGCTACTGAATGAACAGAACAATTGACAACTACCAGTACAAAGGATGCAGCCTGGTACTAAGCGTCAGAATTTTTCTTCTTCGAATGTGTTGCACGTACTTATACGGTCGATTTTACTCGTCTCAATCTCAATTCGTCTCAGTCAACGGTAATATTTAAGTACATAAGTTATTTTGACAAATTAACGACTTCGTCATAGTCTATCACCGAATATCACGGCAGGCCACCTGGATCTTACTAATGTTCGATTTTGAATAAATGATTACGAGGAATTCCTCTTTCTTCGAGGCAAAGAAATATTATTCTATTTTTGTTTATGGCAATCCGATGACAATGTCGACGATTCTGCAAGTGGAATGAGAAGCAAGTAGTGAATGTGATAAAAAAGGGATTTAATATGATGCTGTAGATAGAGCCGATCTCTTGTAATATTATTATTAAAATCGAGTCACCACGTCATACAAAAGCTGTCAGCAGCCATTTTGTTCAGCCTCAGCTCTTACCAGAGCAGAGCACTTAAAACTGTTTAAAGTTTGTAAAATGTGCTCTAAGTGTTACCTGGGTAGCTAGGCAAGGCGGAAATAAGGCGCTATGATGGTATTAGAGATCCGTAAAAATTAGAAGAATGCTTTGAACATTTTTTTTTAAGTTTTCAGAATCTGATAAAAAAACAGCTTTGCTATCGAATACTGCTGTAAAGTGAATGCCTTGCGTAAATGTATTTTGTTTCATCTTAAAAATATATCCATCATCAACCACTACTGAGCCCAGACCTCTTCTCTTACAGATATGAATCGACCTTGCTCAATGCAGGTTGGTGAGACTTTTTAGTCCAGGTTTCCCGAGTTTTTTTTCTTCACTACTTTAAAAAATATATGTATCCAGTAAAAAAGTATAGGTATGGTCAAAATAACAATAAAAGTTATATTTAAAACTGCTGAACTGACAAAACTTGCGTAAATATGGTAATTGGTAACATGATTGCTTCAGTCGTGCTAACTGTTATGTTGGTAGCCTGCTAATGTGTAGTGAGAACAAACAAAACGGTTATACCTGTGCATAAACTCTTGTTATATTGCCTTTCTAACGACTTTTTATGATACTTCTACGATAACGATCAAAGTGTGCATTATTATTAAGAGTTGATATAAGCATAAAAACTTCGAAGTAATATAGGTAGTTTCAATTGTTATTTCTGTTGATTTAATTTAAACAACAATGAAAATAACTTAATATAACAGACCATTTTTGTAAATAACGTTACCGCATGACAATTTCCATTATTTATTTAAAGCTACACAAGGGTTTCAGGTATCGCGAGAAATGAGTTCAACAAATATAAGGAAATAATAAAAAGATTACCCACGCATTGACACAACAAAACACGAAAACCCTTTTGTCTTCCCACTCATTACAAAATCTGAATCTTTCTCTCCCATGAGTACTTGCCATGGAGAACAAAATGACTAGCGGAGATGTCATAACGCAAAATCTCTTTATAAATTAGCACCCCAAAATGCGGATTTGCGAGGGACGAGGAACATTACAAACTCCGCCCTTAGAATCCAAGGAACGCTTAGTTAGTTTTAGTAACTGATCGTTTTATTCACGCCTAACATACGTTACTTGGCCTACCAGAGAGCGCCTGACCTACCTGTCTTATGACTCCGTATCCGCTCATCTTTCCTTCCTCCAATCATCATCATCAGCCTACCGCAGTCCACTGCTGGACATAGGCCTCTCCAAGTGTACGCCACTGGGATCAATTTTCGGCTTCTCGCATCCAGCTCCTGCCAGCCGTCTTGCGCAAGTCATCACTCCACCGTGCCTGAGGACGTCCTACACTACGTTTGCCGGCGCGTGGTCTCCACTCTAGGACTCGTTTACCACAATGGTTATCGGTTCTTCCGCTAATATGGCCAGCCCACTGCCACTTCAGCTTGCTGATTCGGTGGGCTTCCTCCAATAGCAAATACGTAACTAAACCATTGTTTTATACTGTCCTCAGAAATCCTGAAAGGACTTTATAAAGATAATTTTATTAATATAACGCCCCTAGCTCCAAATGCACCCACGCGGAAAGTTAGGAAGGTTATGAGAAAATAAAATAAAAGGAGAACTGAGGAGGATTCTTGAACAACAACGAAATATCTTCAACCAAATTTCAAGGGGAGGAAAGTTCGACAGTGCTTATTAGGCATTTCTTTTTTTGTGAGTACTTTATCTAAGTTATATTCGTATAATATGAAAAAGACAATAAAAAATATATAATACAAAAATAGTCCACAATATTTAGTAACATTGGGTAGTGCCTGTAACAACGTTCTTTGCCCGTAGTACTAAGTACTATCAATATTTCATATACCTACTAGGACCAATGCGGGACTATCTATATTTTTTATTCATCCTTTGGCCCTCGAAGTAGATTTCGTCATTCTAGAATTACAACTGAAATAATTTTTACAATGTGAATATATTTTGGTTTTATTTCACAAACAGATCTGGCGCTTGGTCCGCTTTGTAAATTGGTACAAAGGTCACTCGTATCAATTGCTTCAAACTATAGCTACGATCTACGGAACCAGAGCAATTTTCGCGACAATTCCTCCATTTCGAGGCCAAGACGAGTGTCGGTCGAGTGGATAGATCCAGGTGAATGACGCGATGTGGTAGATACGGCACGGGCGCCGGCTTAACACCAGCTCCTTCAGATAATCTAGCCAACTAGTGCTGCCAATATCTGTGGAACATCAAAGATGACTTATGAGTCGGTTTTAGAAGGTCTTTGGTTGGTCATTTGATTAAGAGATGGGTCATGTGTGAAGGTCGTGCTAATCAGAATTACTTTTGGGCAAAGAGTTTTCATGCTGTAAAATACATGACAATGTTTACATACAGGACGATATGTAGATTGGACTTATATGCGTTTGGGGTGAATTTTGATTAATTCACTTTACGATCTAAAAACAATTACCGACATAGTTGCCCCAAACAATCCAAAAGGCATTCTATTTTTCATAATTACTTTCGTGAACATTGAATGAATCCACCAAAAGTATATGAAATTAAATTAAAATCCGGATGAACTCGGCTTCCTAGAGTACTTTGGTATTTTGTCAAACTAATTTAACTTCACAGCGGTATTCTTTTAATTAAAAGACTTGTTACGGGATTATTTGAATTTTACTGGTCATTTTGTTCGGAGACATTCTCTAGACGCGCTTGAAATTGTTTTGTTATTAAAAGAAAAACTCACTGTCTTAGAAATAATGGCATTTTACATAGTTTCAAAATCCTAACGTCCATTATAAACAGATTTATAATCTGATAGCAATCTTTTGATGGAACTACAAAAATGTGCGAAAAGGTTTCGAAAAATAGAGTACCTAGTAAATGAATGTCGCTCTAGTTAAGTATAACTATGTTAAATATTATTAAAATCATTACAAAATCACGATAAAGTTTTAACATAAATCGCTCAACATTTACCATAATTCGTGTCAAAATGTTGAATTGAATTCATTACCGCTGTGAGGCTTGATTCATAAATAAATTTTCGTCCATGAAAAACAAGTGTTATGGCCAAAGCATGTTTCATAGTATTTTGTGTCAGTTTTTGGACTAGTTTCAACAATACTACGGTGGTTTTACTAAAACAATTTATGTCGTGTCCTTTTGTATGGCTGTTTTTTCTCATTTCTGTAATGAGAAGAAATTTTAGTTTTACTTTAGGGTTGCATACATGCATAGTACCTTATATCTTAACTCTCTAAATTCTATTTGGTACTAGCTATTGCCCGCGACTTCGTCTGCGTGAGCAATATAGAATTTCCAATTTCGTTTATTTAATCATTCATTGCTCAGCCCCCGTAGGTGATAGCGTGATAATATGTAGCCTATGTGTTGAACCGGCCCCCAGATAATAGTCATGCAAAATTTGATTTAAATCAATCCAGTACTTTTTGAGTTTATCCGGGACAAACATACAGACAAACAGATAAACAGACATACAGACAAAAATTCTAAAAACTACATATTTGGGTTCAGAATCGATTATGGATCACCCCCCAAGTATTCTGTAAAAAAAATATTCAATGTACAGTTTTGACTTTCCTATCATTTTATTATATGTATAGATGTATAGATATAGATAGTAACGCAATATTGTTCAGCTAGATAGCCAAAGCCTGTTTTATTATGTTCACGTATAAAAAAATATTATTGCTAGGTTTCATCAAAATCTTTTTATCATAAATGTTTCCAAAGTAATAAAGAAAACTGTGCCTTTTTAAACATCCTGTTACTTAGCATCTTTTACAAAACTAAAGCCGACATACTGACGAATAGCTCACGTACCCTTAAAACAACGCATATAATGCATGTAAGTAGGTATCCAAAAAGGCAGAGTTGAACGTACCATACCGTAAACTCCATTAGTAACACCTGCATAACAAGGTAATCCGAATGCAATTCAATTCAATTCAATATTCCGAACATTTTCGGACGCAAATGGTGAAACCATATTCCTTTACCTTCAGACGTCTGGGGATTTGATAATGAAATTCTGATGGGAAACTCAATGGAGAAAGCTACAGTGAAATAAAAGATTTTGAACCTCTTCTTATCTTTTATTTTGTGACTTTCGAAGATTCGAATTATTTTGCCGTATCTGATTTTAAAGTAAAAGCTTAACTTAACGTAACGTTATCATTTACATTTGAATGTAAGTATTTTCATACATCTAGAACAGTGCTACTAAGTAATTACCAACAGAAACAGCTGCCCCTGTAACTATACTGATATTTTACCTAAAACTATTAATTATGAAAAAAACATGAAAATCCATGACGAAGTTTTCGAGGTTATCGTGAGTACAGATAGACATTTTTTTTTTCATAATTATTTCTTCAATGCATATTTTATTATTGCCCTTTCATAATATCTTAGAAGATTAAAAACACATCGAAATCAACAGATTAATAATCTAAGTACGAGTGTGCTTAAATCTATTTTAGATTCTACTGCGCTTTTCTTAATGGAAAATCTTAAATCACTTTTTTCGACCCTGGAATCCTTATCAAGGTCCAATCGTTGCGATTCCTACAGCAACGAGCAATAAAACCGGGACGAAGGTAGAATTCAATCCTGTACCTATAAATAAAATAGCATCATTTGAAATTCACTTGAACCTTGCATCCTTTGGAAATATTTCTCGCAAGGACAAGATAAGAGTAAGCTTAGATAGAAGGTATTCAGATAACAAATACCTAAATACCCATGTATGTAGGTAGTTACACTAACAACATTAATAACGGGACAGTATTCACCTATCAGTTGCTAAAACTGGTGGTACTTAATATTTTCTACCAATATTATTTCTATCATAATTTAAAATTACTTAAATTAAATCTTATCTCTTCTAACACACGAAACTATCGTCAAAAGACTCTGAAACACTTCTATAAACTGCGCCAATTTCCCTGCTACCGAGTGTAATAGACCAACACAGCTCAGTCTGTTTGCAAGCTCAGTGAGGCTAGAATTAGTGCAACCCATGGAGAACAAAATGACTAAAGGAGGTACCATAACGAAAAATCACCTAAGAAAGTACCTATCGCGCCAACATGCGGGTGTGCGGGGGATGACTAAAGTTCTATCTTCGCCTTTACACGCCTTCTTTGGACCTGATAATTTTTAGTAATTCCAAAAATCCTTGACAGGTATCCAAGAACCCAAACGCCTCGTCGGGTCACTCGTAGCTGATCATTTTGATCATGCCTACCGTCCTTTTGACCGACAAGAATACGCCTACCCTACCTTCCTTATGTCATCTCCGTTGCGTTTCCTTGTTCCGTAATGCAAGCTGTCTCTGCAGTTGCAATCGATATGAACACGAAGCTCTTTTTATACCGAGCGAATTGAATAATACATTAGGTTAGAGTTAGCATCTCTTTTGTGGCTGGATAATTCAGTTTTCACTTTAATATTAAAGTTTTCTCATCGTGAACTACGAAAACTATTTTAGTTGAGCTGATAAAATATCCTGTCAGACAGTTTCTGAAGGGATCATGATGAAACATTTATCTGTTTCAGTATCTAGGTTTTTTGAAGGTGCTCAAAAATAACAACATGATAGGTATTTTACAAGTGAAATGTTAAATTTAAAGTTTTTTATGAAGTCAAGTAAAGTTAAATTAAGAAACAGATGGTTAAAGTGTTTGACGATAATGCGACCTCTGTTTCAAATAGCAGAATTACCATTTATTCGCTATTTACTAATACTTAACAATAACCAACTTGCACTTTGGTCAGTTTTACTTGGGTGTTATTAAGTGAGCCATTTTATTTTAATTTTGATAAAAATGTATATCGCTAGCACTACGTTGGCTACAGCCGGTGTAACAAAGGCTGAATGAGAGTAGAAATTAAAAGACACTGTTATTTTAAGCTCCAGGACAGTAATAAAATTTTATACTTAAAAGCAGGACGATAAAAATACATTGTAGTTTTATTCAGACGACATGATGACACGTTGTTATTTTTCGGAAGTTATTTTCTCGTATACCCGTTATTATAATTCATCATAGTGGTATATTTACTATTACTGATAGGTATAATTACTACTAAGCCTTTTCTTTAATTAATATGTATTAAATTATTTCGGTTCTGAATTCCGCTCCAAAAAACTGCCAGGTGGTACTGGCAGTTTCCGTGAAATTACCTAAATAAAAGTAGTGTTTATATAATAATCAATATTTTTGCCTGACTTTTCCAGCAGGTTGATACATAAAACGATTCTGATAAGGATAATGGAAAACCGCAAAACGAAGGCACTTAATTAAAACCACAGTACAAAACTTTAAATCTTATTGACTTTTAAACAGAGCTTTATGACAACCCAAATAACCGATTCAAAGTTGACACCAAAGTTGACGACTTTGACGAACAATCCCCACTTCGGCGTATTACCACATTCATCAAAGTGAGCGCAAAACGTTCGCTTTAAGTACAAGCTTTAATTAATACCAAGGAATTAATTAAAACTTACACAGATTGGCTGTGTGGAGGTAATTCGAATAAAATTGGCTTGTAGCTTCCCGTCTTGCATTAGAAAGATTTCCCCACAGCGAGTGTGGGGGCGCTCCTTGGGGCATCCCGGTTGCGACATAACGAGCTTAGGATTTAGAAATAACATTGCTATATCGTGAGTAAATCGCTCTGGGAAAATGTGCACGAGTTCCGCTACGTGTGTACTGGAGTAGGTATTATAGGCTGTCTTGTTTTAAGTTGCTGATTAACCAGGAGAGTTTTTCTTAGATAAATACCCAGAAAATATTACTTTAATAACTTTAAGTTTACGTGTAATAAGTATGTTTATAAAAACGTTATTGCGAGAATATAAGGTAGGGCCTAGACTCCACTCAAGCGGAACGAAATTGAAAAGTTTTTAAACGCCCAATAGAATTCTTTCGTTATTCAAACATCTCGCTTCCATCCTTTAAGCAGTATCCTTGAGCGCAGAAATTCTATTGGTTGTTTAGAAACCTGGGCCTTGTAATGTGTGTAAAAGCCGGCATTAAGATGATCAATTTTTTACATCCTGATGTGTAGCTATTTGTACTTAGCTAGCTTAAGAATATAAGGTAGGTAAATGGAGAACATAAATTGCAACCATTCTAAACAGAGACAGAAGCCGTTTGTTTCAGCACTTCGTGTGGATTATGGGACAAAGTCATGTCATCTTCAAACAATTGACCAATAGTTACCATATAACAACTTTTTGGGGATAAATAATGAGAAGTAAGTATTTATTCTCAAAACCAACCATCGCAACCCATCAGCAAGCGTAACTAATATTACAAACTAGCTTCTGCCAGCGGTTTCCCCCGCATCCCGTGGAAACTACTTCCCGTACCGGGATAAAAAGTAGCCTATAGCCTTCCTCGATAAATGGGCTACCTAATACTGAAAGAAATTTTCAAATCGGACCAGTAGTTCCTGAGATGACCGCGTTCAAACAAACAAACAAACTCTTCAGCTTTACATATAATATTAGTATAGATGCGAAAGATTGCAAAGACGCACCTATGTTTGTAGCTCTTCCACGCTAAAATATAACATGAAAGTAGTTCTCTCAGGATGCGGGTGAAAACGCGGGCGGAAACTAGTATTGAATGTTGAGTAAAACGCGAACTGCTTGGTAACACTTCTTCCAATCATTGAATCTATTTCCACGAATACTTATTTGCTTCTAGGAAAGTAGAAGTGTCATACTACATTCGATATTGAGTGTTTTCCGATCTGAAGTTTGTTTGTAAGATAACGCGAAATACTTTTGTGTAGATAATCTAATTGAATAATTAAATAATTCCAAAGTAAAGACTTGTAATTTCTTACAATACATGAATCCATTCTAATATTATAAAGCCGAAGAGTACGTATGTTTATTTGCCTGAAGGCACTAGTCTCACGAGCTATTGGTCAATCGATGGAGTTGTTGTTCCCAATGTGGGTAACAACAGCTAAAACTATTTTATTTGCATGCAATAAATAAACCTAGCCGAGCTTTTCAGTCAGACAATTTTTCAGCATTTTCAGTTTTGCCAGATGAAAATGACCTCTAGAAAAGTCAAATAACAATAAAAATCGTGGAAGTATCAATAAAAATGTGTGCGTATCTTTTTGTTTCTCCTGAAATCTTGAGTTGGCTCCATAAAACGTACTTACGGTGCTTGATAATAATTGCTTATATTAGAATTTAAACGTGAATCATCAAGTGCCCGTAATGATCCTAAATTGTGCTTCTATCAACACGACGTTTACCAAGTTACTAATGAGTTGTGTGCACTCTTGAAATTGAAAAAATGAATTAAAAGTGTAAGGAAAATAGTATTGAATCGCTTTTTGGGCTATTATATGAGTCGTGGTGGCCTAGTGGGTAAAGGACCAACCTCAAGTACGAGGGCGCGGGTTCGATCCCAGGTCAGGCAAGTACCGATGCAACTTTTCTAAGTTTGTATGTACTTTCTAAGTATATCTTAGACACCATTGGCTGTGTTTCGGATGGCACGTTAAACTGTAGGTCCCGGCTGTCATTGAACATCGTTGGCAGTCGTTACGGGTAGTCAGAAGCCAGTAAGTCTGACACCAGTCTAACCAAGGGGTATCGGGTTGCCCGGGTAACTGGGTTGAGGAGGTCAGATAGGCAGTCGCTTCTTGTAAAGCACTGGTACTCAGCTGAATCCGGTTAGACTGGAAGCCGACCCCAACATGATTGGGAAAAGGCTCGGAGGATGATGATGCTTTTTGGGCTATTCATTCATTTCATTTCCTCAGTTTTTTTTTTCTGAAGCAATTTTATCACTTTGTAGCTTGAAAGTGAATGAAGATTGCCAGCCTAATTACAGGGAACGTTTTTGGCAAAAACCTCTCTATGTGTAATATATTTTCACTCTAAATTAATAAATAAATACTATAAAATATTCGGTTCCTTGTAAAGGAAGTAACCAAGTTTTCAAATACCTACTTACCTAGTCATAAAGTACCGCTTTAGTAAAATATGTTTTTTAGAGCTTCCAAGGCGAAAAATATTCATTTCTCGACTTTCGCACGCGAATGAGACACGAATGGAATACCTGATCGAACACGGAAAGAAAATTCTCCAAATACTTTTTTCAAACAGAAGTAGTGTGTTTAAAAGCACTCGCGCCTTAGTAACCCAATTATGGAGGGGATAGCAATGTTCAATTCAGGCTTTTCGGACCTCCTTAGTCACTCGTCACTACTTTCAGACATTCTAAAGCTGGCTGTTTTTCTCTGCCTTGAAAATGGCCATGAATGGCAGGACGTGACTACAGCTTTTTTTACAGTTCTAAAAAGTAGGTGCTCAAGCTTTTTGGTAATTCCTTTTTCAATTCACAACTAGCACCAGTATGTACGGAATATTGCAGACCTACTAATAAACAGAGAGGAAGTATTCATACCTAAAATGAAACTGGCCATTAATAAAATTGATTGAAATCTATCAATTTAGAATTTGATTAAGATAAACTAATCCAGCAGTGAAGTAGGCACAGTAAATTGAAAGATAAACGAATATATTAATAACAGCCCACAAATCTTACAAATTATACTAGGCACATTTAACTCGGGCGCAGTGGGCTAAGTGAAGTAACTTTGCTAACTTTATCTAAGCAAAACTCTACTATAAACTGTTAAGTTTACCGCTTCTACTCCAGTTTCTAATTATGACGCCATAGACTACACTAACTTTTAAACAAGATAAACTATGATCTATGTTGGCGTTGATAATCATTTTTGAGGGCAGAAGAGTTACACAACCATGTATTTTCTCCTCTCTATTTTATTCGACTATGGAAAGTTTTTTTGTCATAGATAAACAATGGCCGTAACTGTAGAAGAAGAAGCAATTTTGATAGTTGATAAGTCTATAACTCTCTTTGATAGTAGATAACTCTCAGGTGACTTAAACTTATTCACCAATATTGAAGTTCCCTCCAGTTGATAAATGACTTGTAACTTATGCAAATCCATTGCATATTGGTCGTCAGGCCCTTGAGCATGCAAATTATTGCAAATGTCGATGTCTGCATCGCATAGTTTTGCTTTAGACAGTTTACTAATAGCAGCAGTGGGGTTAGGCACGAAGTTTGATTGGCAATCTATGTTGTCTATGTTCTTGGAGCTTCAGTACTCTTATTAGTCGGTGGAAGTCTAAGCTCTTCGTTCGAAGTTCAAATCAAACATTTTGTTGATGTTGTGTATCTTGATTATCTTATCAAATGATACTGGTTAACTCGATACTACGTGAAAAGCACCCTTAACCCCGTCATACGGAGAATGAATATCATTAGATAATACAATTATTTATGAATAACTTACTGATTGACGTCCTCAATGGCGTGCGAAGGCTGTCTTTATTCCGATATCCTTCATATCCTATTCAGAATACGTAGTTTACGTTCCCAAATAGCTCCGAATATAATTGGATTGTAATTACTTCCATGTACACTGTACACTTGGGTTATTTCAAGGTTGATGTCATGTTAAATTCATGATGAGAACAATAGGAATGTTTTGTATCCATATTACCTTACCTTTATGCTATTGTATTTGTATTGTGGAAGTCTCGTGTTTTGACTTTGGTTAATCAGTCTGATAAATAATATTCTCGTAACCTTCATTAATACAATGAGAGATAATTCGTGTCGTTTTTAAGTAAAACTTGACATTTGCTGCTATTGTTATAAAAATTCCAATAATTTCAAAAGATTGATTGATTTGAAAAGTTTGATTTACTAATCTGATAGAAATCAAGCTCTCTTGTTCCGTTTTTAAATATAATAACGTATTTTTTTATCGATCACCATCAAGTTTACTAAATATGGGTTGCTGACTATCTAGTATTGAGTTATTGAGATCGCCAACTCACCACACCACACATTCTTTTACTCACATACAAAAATTGTATATACTTTTGGATTTCTCCTTACCTGTTCAGTAATAATAATGATGAACAGTGGGTATATATATAGGCGTTCATAAACAATCCGATGGCCGAGTGCTCCATGCTCCATGAGTCGAGGGTATATGTCCTGTCAGTTCAGCCTAGCCGTTCCATGCTGTGCCGTCGAAGGAATCTGTTCATTATTAAATACTTCTTGTTCTTTCCTTACCTGTTTAGTAATAATAATGATGAACAATATATAGGCGTTCAGCAGCAATCCTATGGCGGAGACAACGGTGACGGCGACGCTAAGCGCGAGCGCCACGGCCTCCTCGGCCCGCGCTTCCGTCCCGTTCACCTCCATGAGTCGAGGGTATCTGTCCCGTCAGTTCAGCCTAGCCGTCCCATGCTGTGCCGTCGAAGGTGCGCTGCTCCATCCTGGGTGATGACGTCACCTCACTGCTGAAGCCGCGTTCCATGGCATCTCACTTGGGATGATCTGCGGACAAAGAAGTAGGAATAAGTTTAATTTAATTGAGTGTGGGTACGTTTGTGGGTTTCAGGACGATCGTGCATTATGCCACAGATTACTATAATAGTTTTATAGGTATCTGCAGTAGCTTTTGTTTCAATAAAAATGTAGTCTGTGAAATACCGCTTTGTATTGTGTCACCCTATGTATAAGTGAACCCTATTTAAATATTAAAGGAATATTCATTAAATATGTATTCAGTCTACAGCTAATACCTGTAAAAATATCAGTATATAAGACTTTCAAACACTCTAATTCATTATATCAAACCTTAAAATCGACCTTATTAACAATAAATCTTGGACTAAATCGAGCTTACTCTTCATAACCTTTATAAAGACGGTCCATGGAGGCTTAATGGCGAAAAGGCCGCAGATGCTCATTTAAAACACATAAAAAAGATTTGTGAGGATAATACTAAGGACATGTACATTTGAACATTCCTAAACGTTACAAACAAATGTTTCGTACCTGAGGCTTATTTGAATTCCATTCATGTTTCTCTAAATACAGCGTGTTTGTATTCTAATAACATTATTAATAAGACAGATGTTTATTAGTAACTTGAATATTCGTGTAATAAACACATTGTCGAAATTGTTGTCTTGTCTATACTTTGATGAGGGCTGTGTATTTTCATTACTATCTAAACAATCGTATGTCTACAGTAATTTTTGTAGGACCTGTTTTAGACGTTATAAGTTTCGTTGAAAATAAATAGGGAGATTTCTTTAAGACTAATGTCTTCAAGTCTTCAAATAATAATAATAAACAGTAGACTGTTTCTTAAAGAAACAGTTGGAACAGATTGAGTCTTAAAGAATTCCTAAACCTTACACTACTCACTGTTTATTTTGTAGGCCAAACAATCACCTATGACCAAATTCACCCTTTATCATCATCAGGGGTAGAGAGGTATATCCTTAACTACTAACTTCATATAATTAGTACCTTCCCACAGTCCTGTGAAAATCACAAATACCGACCCCAAATTCTCACCCCTGACATTGACGTACAGAGAACAATTGTATACGTTACTTACGTGACATTCCTCCTACGGAGTGCCTACTATGAATTCACAAGAGCAGAAGTGCCCACAGACTTAGTAAATGGACAGAGTATTCTCCATTCAGCTAATAAGTACCTACGTACTAAACGTTTAAGAGAAACAAAAGAATCGTTTTATTTTCAATTTTACTTATCAAAAAGTCATAGATATTACGTCTATGTCAAAAGTCTTCACAGGCTTGCAGATCTAAGTAGAAATAGATAGGTGCCGACCTCAGTGCCCCTTTAGGGGAGTACTAAAATTTATATGACTATTGCAAAGTCCATTCTATATGTATATGTACCTCAGATGGCTAACGTTTTCCAATATTGCATGTCACAGAAAACGCGATACACTACTAAAATGCAATGTCATTGACAAATGACTGTCTAAAAATACGACCAGTACACACGACAGCACGAATGGTATGTCAACGTATATTGTATAATGGATTTGAAGCTGTTTTACGCTTAGCTTTTAGATTTGAATAATTTAAAGCATAAATATGAGTTTCAATTCGAAATCAAAACAGACATTTTCCAAATTGAAATTTTATTGTCACCTTTGTAAAGCTTTTTTCAATAAACGCTCTTAAATGAGCGTTTAGTTTTGATTTTAACAATATTGAGTAAGCTAAACAGGTGCTTATACTTTTCTGTTGTTTAGATTTTCCATTATAAAGACTTTCAAATGTTGCTAGCAAAACTGATACCACATACCATCCCATCATAGTAGGTAATAAAAATAGCCTTATTTACACAGGAAGTCATTACAAATTTTAACCAATATCGATCACTAACTAACACATACGAATCTAACTAACAAAACCTATTTTCAAAGCCAACATCCATTTTACCATTAAGCGCTTACGAAAGCTAATTACTATAAATTATTTAGTCATTACACACCCATAGCGTGTTTCATTCCGATACAGGTATTTTTAGTCCCATTACATTTATAGTAGCCATAGAAAAATAAATGAATGGCCTTCGATAGGTTCCCCATAACAATTGACATTGTCGGCTATTTACGACCCATCCATGCTTGGCAAGGTCAAGCTATGATCTGAATCAATTATCGTAAAAAACTGAGGTCGATGTCACTTTATGAGCTTTCTTTCAGCCCTGTGTGATGTATTTTAAAATCTGTTTTTATCTTGAAAAGGCAGCTTAGGATGATGTTTGATGAAAGCTAGATTTTTTCACAGAGCAAAAGAGATAAATCTTAACAAAAGAATCCAAGTAGCTTTAAAAAGTCACACGTTTCTTTTTATATCGAACTTATCATATTCTCATTTATACTTCAGCATGCCATAACTTAATTTTACGTTTTAAATGTTTATAAAAACAAAAGAATAATGAAAAATTATAAAAAAGCACAAATATTTGCCACAAAATGAGTGTACTTCATACAAAAGCTGCTAAAAGCACCTTTCCACGCAGGAAAATGTAAGCATACAACATAATGTTACCCCGGTCTCATACACGGTTAAATAATTAAGTACCAACGGAGTTCTAAAATTAATTCAGGTTCTTGTAACGCTTTTAAATTAGTAAACAGTACCTACATACGAACGTTATTTTGTACCTATCTTTACTAATATAATAAAGGGGAAACATTTTTTTAGTTTGTAAGAACACTAAAGGCTTGAAACTACTGAACCGATTTGAAATTTTCTTTCACTGATGGTAAGCTATACCTCCTATCCCCGAGTAATATAGGCTATATTTTATCCGGGTACGGGCAGTATTTCCCACGGGACACGGGTAAAACCGCGGGGAAACAACTAGTATAAATATATACAAACCCGCAACACTACATATGAATACTTACAAACCAACCCATTTGGGTTCCATGTAGTTGAAAAATATCCAGTTTCATGCAAACCGCGGGCAAAACAAATAAGATTCAAATAGAGCGGAAACCATTTATTTTTGTGGTTTTGGCAGAATGTATAATAGGCATAAACTATGGTTAGTGCGTACATACATATCTTTGTTTGTTATAGGTACATATAGACTGAGGAAGCCAATAGGTAATAATAATTTGAGAAAATAGAAACTACCCTTTATTCAGATGCGGGGTGTTCTCTGAAGATCTGTAACCGCAAGAAGATCTGAACAAATTCATGAAACAGTTTAATTTCTTTTAAGTTTTGTACCTATAATTTAACGCTCACCCCTTTTACGGCAGTATTCAACAATATATCCATGACCACTACTGAAATGTTCTGGATTAATATATGGCTGTCCGGAATATGTTAGATGGCCCAAACTCCCTCATCACATTAGTATTAGCCAAGTCATGGGGCGGCTGTTACGTCATTCTGTTAGCCCATGGGACCTTTGGTTTCCTCAACATGAAGATAGAAATGGCAGTGGAATGGCTTGCATGACATAAACAAGAACTTAAAAAAAATGGATACGTTCACACTAAAATAAACTAACTGCATCTTAAAACCTAATAAAATCTACTTAAGCAGAAACTGTACAAAAAATAATTAAAACTACCAAGAAAAAGTTAAACGGCATAGATAAAGTCAGACATTTAAAAACAAAAGTCATAGATCATTTACAAGACGGAGTTTTCGCGCCAAAAGAAATGTCGTCGGCCATGTTGTGATTTAATTACACAAAATTGTTTTATAATTCACTTAAGACTGTTGCCACTTCTCAGTGTTTGCAGGACAGTAATTTATTATGAAAACGACTTTATAAATGAATGGTTTTGGTTTTGTAATGTTTTAATTAGTAACACTGCTTGATAATGCTGTTTCTGAAGCCTACTTCATACCTATATGAGTGATTTGTTGGCTAGGGTTGTACCTACTATTGATATGATGTATGCACATAGTTTTAGTCTTGCTTTATTAACATTTTTTTTCTTGAATAATGTAAAATGGTCACGAGACATTTTTTAATTTTCCTTTTTCAAATCCATGCTGCCAAGCTTTTAAATTATAACCATAATTTGAGATAATCCGAAATAAACTCTTTTGCAAAAAAAACGGGCACCTATGCGAAATCTTAGTTTTAAGGACTTTACGTGTATTTCAAAGGGGTTTAATGATTGTAGTATGTTTCTAGCATCAAAAGAGTTAGCCGAGCATGCGTGAGAGTGTATTCTAAATTTGAATTTTGTACAATTGCTAAGAAATTGGTTAAACCTTGTTTCGGACTAATTGCTAGCAGAAAGTTCATCGGTGTTTTGGAAAGTTTTTGAAGTGATTTTCAGGAAAATGATAATGCAGTTTTAATTCATGATTAATGTACTTTTTTGTTAGATCAAAACATTTTTGAAAAACTATGCGTATTTGATAAAATCTTCACCTGCTCTAAATGGGCTATACTGATGATTGATGGCAATGTTAAGAGTTTCGGTATTTTAGTGTAAAGCGTTCCATTGTTTAGATATTGTACCCACGTGTTTTAAAATATCGCTTTTTCATAAATAAACACTATTTAGAAGAGTATCAGTACCTTTGAGCTACGATAAAACCAATTTAAAGTAAGCAGTGCCCATCACAACTCGTCTCCTATCGGACTTTGACATTTAAAAAATACCAAATTTTGGGATAAATGTTACAATTAACCACATGAAAAATGATGAGGAGGGTTAAGGCTATCTAAAAAGTCAAATTATTGCATCGTTGAAGCTCTCGATAACTCCATAGGTAACGGGTTACTAAACGACGATTTAGCTGAAAGGGAGTCAAGAATTCAAAATTATTGGCCAAACGTATGTTTCTTAAGAAATGAGCAGATAGCCAATTATTGTTATGATTTAAGCAGAAAAGTGCTGCAGATGCCAGATAATCTCGGTGTAGGCAAGTTTATTTAATAAAATGTCCGTGGGATGAAAACACGCTATTTGAACGCTCAGACTCATAGATCGTCAGAAGTCTACGGAGTTTCCCAAGAGACGAGGTTGTTTGAAAATCAGAGATTACGAGACCTTAAGACCTCGTGCTCACAGTCTATGCACTATTTTCTGTATTTTGTAGAATTTAAAGACTTTTAAAAATGTCAAAGTCCGATAGGAGACGAGTTGTGATGGGCACTGCTTACTTTAAATTGGTTTTATCGTAGCTCAAAGTACTGATACTCTTCTAAATAGTGTTTATTTATGAAAAAGCGATATTTTAAAACACGTGGGTACAATATCTAAACAATAGAATGCTTTACACTAAAATACCGAAACTCTTAACATTGCCATCAATCATCAGTATAGCCCATTTAGAGCAGGTGAAGATTTTATCAAATACGCATAGTTTTTCAAAAATGTTTTGATCTAACAAAAAAGTACATTAATCATGAATTAAAACTGCATTATCATTTTCCTGAAAATCACTTCAAAAACTTTCCAAAACACCGATGAACTTTCTGCTAGCAATTAGTCCGAAACAAGGTTTAACCAATTTCTTAGCAATTGTACAAAATTCAAATTTAGAATACACTCTCACGCATGCTCGGCTAACTCTTTTGATGCTAGAAACATACTACAATCATTAAAACCCTTTGAAATACACGTAAAGTCCTTAAACTAAGATTTCGCATAGGTGCCCGTTTTTTTTGCAAAAGAGTGTATATTACCTACAGGTATCGATACCGGATTACGTTTGGAAAATATCTAAACATATCACTTAAGGTTTGAATAAAACCGATAGCTTCGAGCGGATATTAAATGGTGATCCAATGAGATTATGTTACAGATTAAATTTTCTATATTTGCCATTAATAGGTATACTTACTTCGATACGGTATTTGTACGTTGCAAACATAAATTGAAGTAAAAAATTACTTTAGAGATTTTTTCTTGTCGTATGTTTTGGTTTAAAAACATTTATGAGTGAATCTGTTCATTGATTCAGCAAGTCACTTGAACTACTGAAGTTCTGAAAGCTTCTCGACAATATCGGGAAGAACAAAAGGACAATAAATCAAATGTCTAACTTGAAGAATTACAAAGGCATTTGGTGCCAACTCTACATGAAAAATATCACCTACGTATTATTACATTTAATATAACATTAGAACGATAGGGTACTTACACCCAGGTATGTCTAATCTCTGTATGTTTTCAGTCTGTAGTCAGTAAATCCACATTGCGTCAGATGTTTCAGATTCCACGAAACTGTGGGTGGGCATTTTCCAACTGAGAAATTGTTCAAGGAAATCATACTTTGTTCAACTATAGTAACATTTTGTTATTTATCTTATGTAGTAGTCGTATTTACTCAGGCAGGCTGGAATTTTTGATAATGTCACTAGCACGGATTTTTTACAGAATATTAAAAAGAGACTATGAAATTCTCGGTTGTTAAATAAATAACATACTACTGGCCACTTCGTCCATTAAAATAAGACAGAAGAAAAAAAACTTTACACAAAGAAGGTTTATGCAAAAATGAGAATGAATTATTATAAAGCACACACCAGATTTGAAACAAGAACCTTTCCAAATATAACATGGACTGGCTGCGCTCATAAATTGATCAAATATTCTATTTCAGTCTGTCCGTCCTAATGAGCGACTGTTCACATAAATTACATTTTGGTCATCGCCTCTCGTATTCACTGTAATTCCATGTTTAAATTTAAAATTCGAATATTTCCCGTCGCATATTCAAGCTTTATGACAGTTTATATTCGGATTTATTGTTTTAAAAGCAATTTGTGGAATGATACTGCAATATTCAGAGTGCTTTCTCACTTTAAAAGGAGAAAGGAGGCTGATTATTATGCATACTTATTTATGGTTTTCAGACTCGTACGAAAATTAGCAGAAACTCCAAAGTTTCTGATCAATCCAAACTACTTAAACGTTTAGAGCAGTGAACAAGCAGCAATTAAATAGATGAGCAGTGTTTTTGCGTGAAAGATTAGAATAGGACAACATCCCCAAAACATCATATCTACTAAAAAGTAGTCTATAAAATCGCAAAACAATTTTCTACCACTTGAACTCTGTTCATAATCTATTGCTTCCCAATATTTCCATACATCGTTAAGTATGAAAGAATCTGCCTCAAAATATCGTACCAAATAATTCCGTTACGCATTTAAGCAGAATGAAAACGTGACTTTCAGAGCTTTCGAAACGATCACGTCACACATTATGTGAAATAAGGAAAATTGTTGCTTACGCATTTTATATTTTACAGTCAATAAAATCCGTACGTATTTATGTTACTATTTTTAAATTGAAATGCATGAAGACGTGATTTTTGCAAAAATAAAAACAAAATAACATCTATACATATAATAAATCTGTAGAAAAGTAATTTTTGTACATTGAAGAAATTGACAAAAAAATAGCCAGCATGTTAAAGAATAACTAACAGAACCCATTTCCATCATTTTTGTAATTTTTGTCTGTTTGTCTGTTTGTCTGTTTGTTCGTTCGGGATTCACGTAAAATCTACGAATTAAATGCAGACAATGCTTATATACAAAAATTCTACGTATCTTGGGGTATTACTTAGTTTTTGTTTCATCGAAATCGATTCACTTTATCAAAAGATATGATAAATTTTGTGAATTCAAGATGTAAAATATTACGACACGCAATCTATTTGTCAAAACTGTACATTTGAATGTTGTACTTATATTAGTTGATCGGCCTGTTATTAATCTTTACACAGAAAATCACACCTTTATAAGTAACTTCGGAAGAAAAAAAAAAATGAAAATTTTGTTTAGCCAAGGTTAAAGTAGCTCCATCTGTGCTAAATCTGTGGTAAATAAAATACATCAAATTAGTCAAAGGAGCGAGATGGTAAATGACAATATTACCATACATTCTTTGTAGAGGATTATTATTTCAACAGATGGAGTTGTGTATTTTCCGTAATTCACCATATTTTAACACGTAGTGTAATTTTTCGATAGACATTTCAATAGTGTTTGTCAGTTTGCCGTGCCACATCAAAATCCAACTATAATTATTACCTTGATGAAAAGAAAATTAATAGTTCTCAGCCAAATTTAAAACGGTGCCATCTAAATTATTTTTTGAACATTATGTCAAAAATGATGACTTTAGTGGAACAATTAATTATTGTTTAAAGTTACAGATGGAGTTCATATCAGGATTTTTTCATAAACATAGTTTAGCTTATCTTCCACTAATGTGCTGGCCTTAAAACAAATTACTTTGAGTGAGTAGTATTAAGTAGACCTTAATTATTTTTTCTGATGCAAAATATGTAAACTTAATCCTAGAAGAAATGAGGATCTATCTCTCGCAAGCGCTGCTAAGCGTGAGGTAGGTAATGTAGGATTCTGTAGCTTTAAAAACAAGAACAGATACAAATGCAGATAAGAAATGGGAGCTTTCTCTATTTAATACCATACACACGTAAAATGCTTTATGCGTCTGAAAACGTACAAATTACGCGCCGCATACCAGAGACATGCTTACTTTCAACTTCTGATCGCAAGTACACTGTTCACGATTACGAACAGTCTCAGTACGACCCGAGCCAAGTCTGATAAAATACCTTTTATATAAAACTACGTTTGATGTCATTTAATCACAAATCTAAAGACAGAATTGTTCTCTGTTGCAAATCCTATCCAACTATATCCTATCCTAATCCAGAATGCATTGCAGGTGTGCATAGCACAAAAACCAATGGTATCCTATTCGAGAAGTCAAAAGAGTTGATCTGCCAACGTCGCCATCAGAATTATATTCATCGTTGAATGAGGTGAATACATTTTCAGAAACCACAATAACAGTAGGAGCCAAAGCGTATTATCGCTTCATAGAGCTCTGATTGGCCCCAGGTGACCAAGTCAGGTCTGATTTGTTCGTTCATCAGATCTTTGAAAGTGTTTCGGTGGATACTTACTGTCGTCCTGTTTACGCGTGACACAAAATATACGTCCTCCGCAAGAGCGAAATTTTCCCGGTGTGCGGTAGTGACGCACAGTATACAACACTTATGTTTCTTTTGATTTGCTGGCTCCACCAAGAAATGACAAATTGCGAGCGCACATTTTTAAAAGCTTGGCAAAACTGCAGGTTTCAAGTACGAACCCATGAAGTGGACTCTCACAGATACGTACATTTTGCCTATTCGTGAACTAATGCAAACATTTCGGTGGAGTCCCGGCTTAGGCCACCACATTAGGCGTGCGCGATCCTCGGGCGTGTGAGTAGCGCGGGCGCCGCGCGCGCGTCGCGAGCGCGTTGCATGAGCGTCGCGTTTTGCCGCCCTGCGGCGTTTGCAGGGCGCTCGCGGCGCGCATGCGCCGCTCTCCTTGACGTTTAACTGCTAAGGCGTTTAGCGAGCGGCGGGGATAGCGGGCGAAGGGGTAAATACGCAACTTGAGCGCCGCGTGCTCGCCGCGAGCGCGTCGCTTGCACTCTTCACACATGCCGCAGGGCAGCAAAACGCGACGTTCACGCAGCGCGCTCGCGACGCCCGCGCTCCTCACACGCCCGAGGATCGCGCACGCCTAATGTGGGGTCAGCCTTACCATAGTGAGTAAGTGACTATCCTACCCTATGCGCCTGCTGATGATGATGACTCATTTTATCATCCATCCAGCTATTCCCCAACTATGTTGGTGTTGGCTTCCAGTCACCGAATCTGTTTGAGTACCAATATTTTGCTTGGAGCGACTACCTATCTACCTATCTTCAATCCAGTCAACTACACAAGACGATATCCATGGTAAGACTGACAGACTTTCTGGCTTCTGATTAGTCGCAGCAGCTGCAGAAAATTTACAAATGACAGCTTTGTCAGACTCAAAGCATATAGACATAGATTATAGCTGTTTCCTGTGAAAATTACTTACGCACCATACGTAATAATTTTCCAAATTGGCTGACTAGATCCAGAGATATTCACAACGTCACAAAATTTACTTCTTTCGTTTAGATAAATGGTCACATCCACAACACAACCTTGATCAATGAATCTATGCTACTGCTAAGTCATCATCCTCCGAGCCTTTTTCCCAATCATGTTGGGGTCGGCTTCCAGTCTAACCGGATTCAGCTGAGTACCAGTGCTTTACAAGAAGCGACTGCCTATCTGACCTCCTCAACCCAGTTACCCGGGCAACCCGATACCCCTTGGTTAGACTGGTGTCAGACTTACTGGCTTCTGACTACCCGTAACGACTGCCAATGATGTTCAATGACACCTATGACATCTATGCTACTGCTAAGTGCTAATCCTAATTATGCTGTCACGTGAAAGAATGCACCTACGGGATCAGTAGTATTTTGACTATTCTATATTGCCCACGCAGACGAAGTTGCGGGCAACAGCTAGTCTTTAAATAAAATGTAAAAAAACTACATGAAAAAGTGCTGAAAACGTCAGAGTTTGTTCGAAAATGGAACATGATATTCTTGTTGTAACTAGGTACACGTAACATCAAATCTTTAGTTTCAATTTTTCAACCAAAAGTGAAATTATATTTGTAAAAAATGTTATTTTAGCGATAAACCTTGTCTTACCATTGATACATTTTGATATAAAAAATCAACAATGATGTAAAACCACGAATTCCGTTTCAATAACTCACAATACGATGAAAAGCAGTGAATATATATCATATTTTATGTAGAAGAGTTGATTCCATAATCGGGAACTTTACGGTCACCGCGGCTCAGCGTAAATCAACCGACAGTAATTTATGCTTGCATGCCACCGAGATCAAAGCTGCACTGGAAATGTACGGCAAACCTGCTAATACCTAGGTTTAGAGTATAGCGAAAACGTAGGAAATACTTAGCGGTAAAATTCAGGGAAGTAATGAAAAGTGGTGGCGCAATGTAAGCTTTGGTGAAGTCAGTAAAGCATGTTTTTAGCTAACTTTTATGTGGGCGTATTTACTTACTCTCCATTTTTGAAATTCTAATTGCTTATAGATTATTTACGTTCAATTCTGTTGAAAAGCAAATTTATTTCACAATACTATTCTTATTTAAATACAGACGCTTGCAAAAGTTCGTTTTAAATTATGTAAAGCTCTTAACATAATAAGCCAATCCTTGGCTAAATAAGATAGGTACAGTTTCTAAACGTTTTCAGTCGCACCAAAATAATTTGCCTGGATCTTATGTTTGTTAAAACTCATTTAGATATTCAAATAAGGTTCGTACACCTCTGGGTTGCCCGTTAGAACTGTATAATCCGACGGTATTGCCATGTTAAAAATACCGGGCAATGTGGAGATAGTCGACAAATAGTTTGCGAAGGGAGATAACCTTTTTGATGCCGTAGCCACTGGGTGCCGTACCTACATGGCACCCATACTGTGGTAGGGTTGTCAAATGTCCAGACGGTTGCAATACGATGCGAGAAACATAAAATATTTTACGAGATTCCGGAGTGGTCGGTACTGTTGTTACACCAAGTGCACTACATAAGTACATATGTACCTGTGTTGTTTGATGTTGTTATGTGTATAGAAATGAAATTGTATGGTAATGTTCTATTTCTATGTGCAATTAAATTGATTAACTAAGATATTGGTCTGTTAGTATTGTTATGTAGCACATGTATATTCCAATAAATAGGTACCTACGTTACCGATCAAGCAACATTTCAAATTACTGTGCCCATATAACCATTTTTGCGAACATAACGTAACCGTTTCGACACTTAGCGTCGACACTGATCTATCTCGAAACATAATCTCGTCGACGTTCCGTGTTAGCGACGTCGCTGCAACTAAAAATGGGGAAGATCTCGACACAATAAACAAGTAACATTTGGTTTCTAATTTACGTCGCCGTGACGTAGCATTGTTACCATATTTTAACCAGAGTTCGCACTAATCATTCAATCATTCATTCGTTCGATCAATTTCGTTGGCTCGTGCGTGAGTGACACGACGAAATAATACAAAATACAAGAAATCCTGATGGTTTACTTACCTTGAGTTGATGAACTCAAGGCAAGTAAACAAAGTTTTAGTTTTCATTAATTAATATGGTTTATAATGCTCAAATCTTATTGGGAAAAAAAGTTTACTGTGTAATTTCTTTGAATATGTTGATATTTCCAACGCGCCACCGTAATATCATGTTTTAATAATTCTGGCGAAAGAAAAACTTTTGTTAAATAAAATAAAAATATAAAATGATGCACATCGAGTGCTCAAAAGCTTCCATTTAAATACAATATCAAATATTTTAATCCTAATACAAATTATTTTAGCAAGATTTACTCATAAAATTGATAAATATTGAAATATGAAAAAACATTTTTGATGTTTGTTTTGAAAAATATGCTCGTCGCAACTAGTCACAAAGTTACGATAATGTGTCGACACGTGTCGACATGTTACGGTAAATTGTTACAAAATTACTAGATTTTTAAGATGGTTTCTCTTAATATTTGGTTACAGTGTTTTCCAAAGTTTTTATCAAGTCAAGATGCCTTTTTGCATTGTTCATCAGAATTAATATCGCTTGTGCCGAGTACTTGGGTTAAAGACGAAGACGTCTTGTTTTGGCCGAGAAAAAGAAAAAACTGCGATTTGGAGCTCGAAAGTTGAAACTTTGGCACTAGGGACGATACCACTAAGCTCCTCGGTACGAAATTCCGTACTGTTTTCCTGTAAATGGCCTAGAAAAGAATAAGTTTTAAGTTCAATAAAATGGGTATCCGTCAATTTGCCCTACCAACAATGCAACATTATGAAAAAAAATATTATTATAATAAAAAAAAAATTTTGGGACCTACTTATTTCTTTAACTCTTCTGTAAAAAGTTGAAGTCCATCGGAATTTACGTAAGGTTTTTGGTTGTTTACTCATTTTAAATTTCATTAAATGGTTGATAACGGCAGAAAACATAGACAGTTTGAGAATAACTGGCTCTCGTCATGTTTTTATATATGCAAGTTAGTGTTAAAGTGTTCTGGAACATCGACTACACCATGTTACTACCCAGTTACAACACAATTGTGTCAACATTGCACACTGGTTACAAACCAAACGCAAAGTTTCTAAAATGTGTGGTTACAACTTAAGCTGTAAAGTATCGACACAGCGACCACACAAAGGTACTGAATCTAGTTTCCGTCACATTTTTACTGAACCGTTACAACACATAAAAGCTAATCCCTACACAGTCACGTTGTGTCGTACCTGTTACGAAACTGTTGCGACTTGTTACATCTTTATCATATCTGCGACCAAAAATGGCTGTATGGGTGCACAATTACTAGAGAATTCACATAATATTAATACACCAATTAATTTACTATGAATTCCAAGTAAGATGCCAGGGTCAGTAATACCATAGCACTTAACACTAGTAAATCAACACAGTCTTTTATTGTTCGATATTGAAAATTATTCCAGCGAACAGTCATCATTATGCAATTGTATTCCGACGCTTGAATAAATGCGATCCAATACATCATACTCGCAGTCACGTCATCGCGTACATATTGTACGAATAATAGATAACCATCTCCAACGTTTTCCTTTTAAATATTATATAGGAAAGGGGATATTTTGTTCTGTTTTCGCCAGTAACGTATGCTCGCTTGACGTTGCAATAAATCAAAGATTAAGGCTGTATTCAAACCGACTGTCAGCCGCCGAATGTGAGAACGTTACGCAGTTTATTGTATTTACATACATATTCACTTTTTCGTTCACATCTAACTGACGATACGTTGTGCGTAATATGCATAGACGCTTTCATAGACGCTGACTTTCGGCGGCTGACTCAGATTGGTTTGAATACAGCCTTATACCAATCAGCCAACCCTAGGCTTTTAATATGTGACGCTCTGAACATTTCGCAATATTTTTTATTGCTTTTGATTTACTCACACTCCAGTCTTTTATGCTTAAAGGTCATATTGAAATAATATTTTGTACGAAAAATTTCATGTGAAGCTTTTAAATTCGTATTTGCATGCATGTCATGAAATTGAGTGTTCTTGTATATTGCATCTATTAAAAATATATAATGATGAAGTTTTTTTTTTATAAAGAAAGTGAGAGAATTTCGTTATTAAAAAAAAAGCAAACAATTGTAACCATATTATTTTTTATATACTTGTGTCATTCGTATTTTGTTTTTTATAAAGTAACATCATAACACAGCATTCTTCCTTTTCCATGGAAGTTCCTCAAACGCCTCAAATGAATGATCAGCATGAGTTTATTTTGTGAAGATTAATGATCACCCTTGGGCTGTTTTTGTTTTCTGATACAAATTACCTTGGACCTTATAATTTTCAAAATTTCTTCAAAGATCATGAAACAAAAACTTTTCGTAAGTGCCTTTGTACAAGCTCTCGTCCGATTTTACTTGTGTACCGAGGAAACTTTCCGCACATGGATAAAAATACAATATTATACATGATTATAAATACATGCCTAAATCCTTATTCGTAGGTATTTATCTTATTAACTAATTAATAGGATTTCAAACAAACTGAAAAATTCCTAGTAAATATTAATTGAATCCTCGTATTTCTGAAATCGTGTACAAATGTCCTTAATTACTTTCTTAGCAGCATTTTAATGTTTTATATGCGACCCTACTACTCCGACACAATGGTCAGAATCCAACATAATTCTCATATACAAGCTGTTGATTTGCATCCGTGCCATATTCAAGGAGGTAATTATGCTAATGATTCTCGACCCAAATCAATAAAAAAATTGGTACGTAATTTTTTTTCTTTATTTTTTTTCGGAATTCCGTAAATGTCATCTAGCCTTATTTAAACTTGGCGCGTATGTTACTGGCGTTAAAACCGTGCTGCACCCTCACACAAACGCAAACACAAAGCATACGCAACGATCACTCATAAATTTCATTCATAAAATTGGATTACTTCGGAAATACCACGACATTACAATGACAAAAAAAGCAGTGCATATTAGTTATTTCCCATCTACTGTAATTCCAATCGATTATTTACGTATTGTATGTCCTCCTCCTTAACTATGGCACAAATGCAAATCAACACCTTGTATAAGAAAGGTGACCCTGACGATGTTGCAAATTACAGGCCAATAAGTTTACTACCATGCCTTTACAAATTGTTCTCCTCGCTGATAAACCAAAGAATAAGTATCACATTGGAATTAAAACAACCCATGGAACAAGCAGGGTTTAGGAAAAGTTTCTCAACTATAGACCACATCCACACCTTGGAACTAATAATAGAGAAATATCAAGAAAGGCAAAGGGCTCTTTACATCTGCTTCATAGACTACAAAAAAGCCTTCGACACCGTCTCACATTCAAGCATATGGAGAGCCTTGCTAGAGCAAGGAGTAGAAAAGGTATACACTCAAGTGTTAAAAAGCATCTATAGCAACAGTTCAGGAAGAGTTAAATTAGAGAGAATCGGCCCAAGTTTTCCTATTGAAAGAGGAGTAAGACAGGGCGACCCAACCTCCCCAAAACTGTTCATTGCCATCCTGGAACATATAATAAGAGGGCTAGATTGGGAGTCGAAAGGCTTGCATATAGACGGCAAATACCTCAGCCACCTCAGATTTGCTGACGACTTGGTGCTTTTTTCAGAATCAAGCTCGCAACTGCAAGATATGATCCAATCATTAAACATAGCTAGTCAAAAGGTAGGGCTTCAGATGAACCTTACAAAAACAATGTTGATGACAAACAGCACGGAAGAGCCAATATCAGTGGAAAACGAAAAACTGAAATACACGAACAAATATGTGTACCTCGGAAAGCAAATAAGTTTCGAACATGATAGTAACTACTTAGAAATCGAGAGGAGAACTCAGCTTACTTGGATTAAATATTGGAGCTTAAAAGAAATTTTTAAAAGTAATATGCCGATCAATGTTAAAAATAAAACCTTGTCAAGCTGTATTCTACCATGTCTAACGTATGCCTGCCAAACGTGGAAATACACAGAAAAAATAAAAAGAAAAATTACAACTTGCCAACGGGGCCTAGAAAGGAGCATGCTCAAAATCAAAAAAAGAGACAAAATAAGACATTCACATATAAGAAGCGTAACGAAAGCTACTGATGCGCTCACCTACGCAAAGAAGCTTAAATGGAAATGGGCGGGTCATGTAGCAAGGCTCACGGATGAACGATGGACGCTAAGAGTAACTAAATGGAGTGGCCCAAGTGGGAAACGCAAAAGAGGAAGACCGCTTACAAGATGGGCGGACGATATAGTAAAGCTAGCTGGTGCTAAATGGATGCAAGCAGCTCAATATAGAAACAACTGGGATTCCTTGGAGGAGGCCTTCACCTGCGGAGGGGTTCTTGCAAACTGATTAATTAATAACCAAAACTTTTTGTATATATTTTTTTTTTGCAAGAAATTAATAAAGGCTTTTTTATTTTTATTATATGCGACCCAGTTGAATAAATTATTACGTGAAGAAGTGTCAGCTATTTTTCATTTAGGTTTTATGGCTTCAAGATTTTTAATGATTCTTTTATTAGGTTGAAACGTCTTGCCTTAGTCAGTATTGATTATCTAGTAGAACAGTTTTTTAAGTGGTTAAAAAAATGGCATTCCACATTTCGCTGAAGCCGCTTTTTTTTCAGTATTTTTGAAGATTTTTAAGTGATATGCATAAAATAATGTTTAAATATTTTTTCTTACTCAATTATGTCCGTACACAGGTAACAACATGGTAACAACAAATTCGTCTTATTTGTGTTGACACTGTTTCAACAAACTGTTATTTTATCCGCTTTTCTCAGCAATGGATTAGGGAAAGTGTTTGTACAATCCTCTTCGATTCCTTGTATTATTTCTTTCCACAGGTGTTGATCGTGCTATCTAAGATGGGTTTTACGGTATTTTTACGTATTTTCTTGAATTATTTTTACTTGGAAAACATTTTCAAGTGATATTCTAAATTAGCTATTTTGCTGCAATGTCACCAGCGTGGCCCGATGAAAAAAAAAGGCAATTTAGTCGGAAATAATCATCGATATATATGTACTACGTACTAGATAGAACGTTCCGAACAAAAAGCTTACCACACTGAACTGCAGTGCAGACTATGCAGTGCCCAAAATGGCAAATCAGAGCGATTTTGACGCCTGCGTCAGATGGATGTCTATGAAACGACAATTATAAAATAGAAAATACATATCAAGGTATAAACTTACACATATAAACTATTCGAGAGTCAAGTTAGTAAAATTACACGCTGTTCATGCTATTACAACGCTTGTATATCATACTTTTCATTTATAATTCAATTTTACAAATATGCATTAATTTGTTCCCGCCCGCCATCTTAAATTATGGATTAAGAAAATCGTGCAGAAACAGATGTGCCATAAAACTGGCAGTAGGTAAAATATCAATGAAAACAGACTTCACTTTGTCATGGTATGTTCTTACTTTCAAGAAAAAATAATTAAATTCGCGAAAATTTGTGATAGCCCTCTTAAGAAAAAAAACATCGTAATTAATATTAAAAACTCTAAAAATAAGTTCCTGGTTTTAATATATTACATGATTTTGCATTCAATTAGATATAAATAAACTTTTTGATATATTACATGATTTTGAATTCACTTAGATATAAACTTTTTGAGTAATGAAAAATGTAGGCAAAATACGAGCGACACTTCAGCAATTAACATCAATGAGGATGACTACGTGCCTAAATACGTCAACGAGATGTCAACAGACGACATATGCGGGTAAATTATTTGTATGGATGTTCTTGTCTATCGCTAGAATATATGTCAATGGAAATAATGTAGCTTCCCAACAGTAAAAGTATTTTTCAAATCGGTTCAGTGGTTTCAGAGTTTTTAAATAGGTAGTAGGTATATTAGTATAGATAAGATTTTTTGTCATATTAATCTATACATATAATAAATCTGTAAAAAAAGTGTGTCTGTACATTGAATATATTAAAAAAAAAATAATTGGGTGGGGTTTAGAAACACTAATGGAACACAAATCCAAAAAAAAAATTCTGTCTGTATGTCTGTATGTCTGCATGTCTGTATGTCTGTATGTCTGTAAATAAATCTGTAAAAAAAGTGTGTCTGTACATTGAATATATTAAAAAAAAATAATTGGGTGGGGTTTAGAAACACTAATGGAAAACAAATCCAAAAAAAAAAAACTGTCTGTATGTCTGTATGTCTGCATGTCTGTATGTCTGTATGTCTGTATGTCTGTATGTCTTTATGTCTGTTTGTTTGTACACGCTAATCTTCCGAACTACTGAACGGATTTCAATGATTTTTTCTTTGTTGTATTTGTATTAAGCCTGGTCAACATATAGGCTATAATTTATCTTCGAAACTTGAAGACCTGATGCGGAACACCAAATGACCAACAAAACTATAAGAGATACAAAAATGGTGCCATGGCAAAAATTGTTTCATATGATGAGCATTTTCAGCTGAAATAATAAATTTTAAGATCTGGAACACCTGATGTGGAACCCCAAGAGCCCAGCTTCTCTGTACCATATACAGGTATGACGTTTTAGCAAAAGTTGTTCAATTTGATAAGCACTTTCTATTGACTTATAAAAATTGAAGATGTAAAACACCTGATGTGGAACTCCAGGGGCCCAGCTAGACTATAGCATATAGAGGTATGACGTTTTAGCAAAAGTTGTTCAATCTGATAAGCACTCTCTATTGACGAAAAAACATCGAAGATCTGGAACACCTGATGTGGAACTTTAAGAGCAATACTACTGTCTTGAAATGTATAGAAATGAATGTTATGAAATAGGTATGGTGAATCAAAAAAAGTAATTAGTCCTTCTTTTAGGTAACCCTAAAATGATGGACACGTATTTTTTCTTTTCTCCTTCTCACAAACAAATAATAACGAAGATTAACACGCTTGAATTTTGTGTTAAGTCACTGCTTAGTACAAATTTCACATACCTGTTGCGTTATATCTCATTATTATTTTGTATGTCTCTTCCAGACCTCGGGACTACAGGGTTCCGAATTTTTGGGAGGCAAAACGTGGGGCCGAAGCCAACACACTGAAGCCCTTTTGAGACAATGAAATGGTGACACAAAACCGACGATTATCCCTTTATACACTACAGGAATGTACCCAAGGACTATCCCCGGTTCAGTGCTAAACTATTGCTATCTATGGATGAAAACTACTTGGGCTATTGTGATGGGATGCTAATGGACTAGGAATGGGGAAACTACGCGAACTATGGCACCTGCCGATAACAATGTATAAGATACATGTAAAAATGGCAGGTGGAGAGTTGCCAGCTCATTTACTGGGCCTCCGGGAATCACTCACTGTATAGCAACAAGAGGGCAACAGGGACATGAGCGGCTGAAGTGTGAGGATACCTAGGCGGATTTTAAACGCAGATTACGCGCTCCATGTGCGTCACTTACCACGAGGCACCTATCCTCCGAGCACGGCTACTAACCCTGCTCTAGCGACTCCACTCTGGACGGCCAAGCCAAGCCAGAGGCGTGAGACCTACCCCCGTCATGGTTCACTCCGACCGGCCGGAGATTGGGGACAGTATACTCTCCCTGGAGAACTCAGTATATATAGCCCCGCGGGGTCGCTACTCCCCGTCATCAGCCTCAGATGTCCTGCGGTGCTTATATCTCATTATTATTGTCGTTATTATCTCAAGAGCCTTTGTCCCAATTATGTTAGGGTCGACTTCCAGTCACGATGCAACTGAGTACCAGTGTTTTACAAGGAGCGACTGAATTCAATATCAGACGATTCAGATCTGTGATTTTGCTGACCTCGTAGTCGCTGGCATAAGGGACAGGATCCGCGTACGAAGTCGCGGGCAGAAGCTATTGAATAATAAATACCGAGTCGACGACTTACAAGTTATAGTTTACACGAAGAAATGTAGGAAATGTGATTTAGTGTTAATTTTCTTTGATTTAAAAATGAAAAGTAATTTATATAATGACAACCAGCTGTTTGTATTCTCACACATATCTTAAGTTGTTGAATGCTTAGATATCAAGTTAAATATAAAAGGTCATATCACTGTCATGTCCTTAAATAATATTATTGTCAGAAATTAAGTGAACAACTTCAAAATTAATAAAGTATTTTAAATTAAAGTAGATTTAAATAAATTGATCGTTCATTTAACAATTCATTAAGTTAACATTCACACTTTTTCAGACTTTTCCAATAAAACTGCAAAAATAACACAATACTTGCAATCTACAGTTAAAATAATACAAAGCCAAATTCTCTAGCTTTCCCTCAGGCTACCCGTTTGAAACTAAGCAAATATCTTTTGCACCCAAAAGTCCTGCACATTTTGAACAATCTTTTTGTTTCACACCGTTTCAACTTTTCATAGTTTTTGACAAGCCATGCGTATGACGAGGGTCTCGGTGCGGCGACAGTGTGGCCAACTATAAAACTACAAAGGAATCGGATTTTCATTATAAAACATGGCAACACTTTGTTTGTTTTTATTTTCTGTCTGTGGTCGCGTGGAATTTAATAAACGTTGATTTGCGGTAGACTGATATTGTTGTGGGATTGTGTGCTTTGAAGAAGTTTATAGCTAGTAATGAAAATATATTTTTTACACGTAGTTTTTATTTAATTTACTACTGGCCACACGTAAGTTCTTTATCCAAAAATGCTCCCTAATGCAAAGAAAAACAAAAAAAAAGTGTTAGAGAAACCTAGACAGGTCAGCTTTGTACAAACGCCTGCAAAGCTTGGCCTCAGGGGCATAGAATTTCGGACACAGTAAAAGGATTTCTTCATAGAAAAACGGTATCGTATGACAAAAGAAAACTGTCCCTCGTTAAGTGAAAGGTCAAAGTATACATAATTAGCGCCTCCCACTCTAGGCCTGTCGGCTTTGATGATAACTAACGTGTCTTCTACTGGCTTCAGACTACTTATTTGCCGTGATAGGGGGGCGTGGTTGTCTTCAATAAGATGATATTGGCAATACTGCAACCTTCTTTGATGACGTCCTTCTAGCTAGACGATTGTCGGCAACTGAATAACCAACTGCGCAGGACATATCACAAGCATTTGCGCAGGTACACTCACTATTCTTTCACTCTCTTAGCTCGATGGGACGGTAATCCGACACGACCGAAGAGTGATCACCTTCTTTGATACAAAAGTAATGTTGATGTCTTTATTATTTTATTTACCTATGTTTAATCAAAGTGTTTATTTTATCCTGTACTTATTGAATACTTTAACGCTATTAAATAATCTTTAAATGTATTTTAAGAGAACCACCACCCACTTAAAGCCGGTGCTACACCGCCTTACTCAACAAAAAGTTTTCAACACTTTGTTACGAACATCAACACGTGATTGCTCTTGTGTAAACGACCTTACCATTGACGCTAGCACAACGCAGAACGATGTTTACTTTTGAAATTGAATCGAGCTCAATCAGTACATGTTAGCACTTTTACCAGTACCTACGTACCTGCTTGCGTTAGAGCATTTAACGAATTGGAGACGAAATTGCCGTGTCTTCGCCTCTAGCGGGTTTAAAAGTCAAGTTCATCTTCGTGTTTGTCAATGGATAGAAAACTTTTTCCAAGAAAATAAAACCGAAAGGAAAAGCTTCTCGTAAGTCTGATACCTAAATACCCACTATGCTGGAAAACGTATTACAATAGGTTCAGCCAATCGTTACCTAATCGTGCACAAACATACATACAGGTCAACTGAGAACCTCTTTTTTGGAATCGGTTTAAAAATGTATGCATAATCTACCACTATTTCTTGGGTACCCTACGCGACATTATAGCTTAGAAGCTAATTTAGCTTAGAGATTTGTTCTCTTGGCGGTTCCGGTTGGAAAGATGCTCCAAGCTACTTGCACTCCATCAAAATAAAATGAAAGGCGAGGGCGAACAAATAAAGTCTCATATGCTTTGAACGATCTATATTGATTGTTCCGTTTGTTTGATTACAATAGCATTCAATACTGTGTACATGATTTGGTTTCTACTTGATTAACTTGGGGTCTGTTTTGTTGGTTCTGAATAAGAAAGGGTATTTAATTTGTTTGGTTGAAGGCGTAAATGAGGAAACTTAATTAAACGGTACTTATTGCGGATTGAAAGTAATTAAATTAAATTCATAAAAAAACGATTTTTTTTTTCAGGAAAGTATTCTTAACATTCAAGTATTGTTTATGTTTTGTCCTATTGAAAAATTCAGACTCACAATAAAAAAAATACACTTATTTTCAAAAATGGAGCAGCCCAAATCAATTAACGATTCATAATCCATGTTCGAAACAATACAACTAAACGAGTCATAAAAACAAACCGTTCGACGATTTGAATTTGTTCTAAAAATAAAATTGAAAATGTTCGTTTGTTTCGATTTTTTTTTTCCGTTTCGTTCTGAATGTATGCAGCCAGTACAATACGCTTTCAGGGTATAATAGTAGAGAGGTCAGTACAATGGCTATTGGTTTAGGTAACTCGCAAAGGGTGGTGACCCTTCTGAAAAAAACCTGTTTAAATGTTTCATAATATTATCTATTTATTTAGGCAGCTATACGTACATGGTAATTATATTTTTAACAGTACACCTGCGTTTCAACTGCTGCTGCTATTTCAAAGAGGTTTTTGTCTTTAATATGGTCGTAAAGACAGATGTTACTTGTAAGATGATGGCAGATAGAAGAGTATGGAAGGAGAAAATATGCTGCGCCAACCCTAAATAAAATTGGGATAAGGGCATAATGGCAAAATTCTAAGCAAATTATATTACGGAAGAATTTATAAGAACCTATAAGCTCATAATTATATCTCAAATAAGAATCCTAGATCCATGATAAATCCTCTACCTCCTTGCTACTGGACCAAAGAAAAATATTTACTACTAGCTTTTGCCCGCAACTTCGTTCGCATGGAATAGTGACTACCAGCAGATTTTTGATTTGACCAATAGATGGCGCTACCTATATGTCCGGAATAATTTTATTTTTATTTTTTTTTGTAATAAAAACTATCCTATGTCCTTTCTTAAGTTTCAAACTATGTCTGTACCAAATTTCACACAAATCGGTTCAGTAGTTTAGGCGTGAAGAAAAGACAGACAGACAGACAGAAAGACAGACAGACAGACAGACAGAGTTACTTTCGCATTTATAATATTAGTTTGGATTACGTCTTTTCCTACAAAGTAAACGTACAAAAAGCCAATTAGTAGTAAGAATGTTCATCAGAACAATATTCAGGTTATTGCGTATTATTCCCACGTATGAACGGATGTCTACTCGTACGGTTTCTTAAGCCTTGATGTTAGAAGCGTTTTCCGGTCTTTATTTGCTTCTCGCCCTTTTTCTGTTCTATTTACTTACTCGTCGAAGTATCGAGAAAACAGTTTTAGATTAAATACGTATCAATAATTATAATAAATCTAATAGAGAAGTAGAATAGTACCTAGTCAGATTTATAACTGGCTTATAACTCTGGTGAATTAAAAAAAACTATAACCTTACTATATGGAAGTCCGCTACGTGTTTCTTTTTTATAGTTTTGAAATAAGTCGTCGATTTTTTAGATTATTTCATTGCATTTTTTACCATTACTAAAACACCTATTTTGCTGCCGAATGTATTACTTAGTAAATAAACTAAGTAGGTAAAGTCCAAGTTTCTATTTTACGAAGCTTTAAACCTGTATGTACGTTTAATCAAAGAGATGGCCACACTGTCCCCAGCACAGTACAGTTACGTACAAAGCGCTTGTAAATAACTCATAACGTCAACCTTTGCTTTACTACGGTCAAATCTAAATTTTCCACTCGCCTGTCCACAAAGGTGTGTTGCGAAAAAGTTGGTTAAAAATGTTCATGGTGCTTAATTGCTTCCGTAGGTTTTTAAAAATGTGTCCTTTTTGTGAAGCAGTTATTAAATTGTAAATTATCCTATTACTTGCCTCCGCACGCGGTTTTACCCGTTAGGGCTACCTAATGGGCTAACGACATCTATATTTCAAATCGCTCGAGTAGTTTTGAGATAAGCACGATCAATAAAACAAACAAATTCTTCAGCTTTATTATTACTAGCACAAGAGTTAAACATTATCATCTCTCATTGCTTATGTAATGGCTTCTTTCATTAGATTTGATCAAAACAAAACTTTTAAATCTCAAAAATTCGAATCTATCTTTCTACAGACCCCTAAAAAATAAAAAAGTATTAATGAATCACTTCTGTCTGCACCTCAACTTGCTAATGAACGGAGGATGATAAATCGTTACGTTGAAAAGCTGTTGTTTCACGTTGAAAAACTTTCCAATCATATATCTCATGGGACTTATTTATGCATATGATTGCACTATGATCATGGTGTAGCTAGATATTAGGTATAGAAGACATCAACCTAACTTTTCACAATAGTAGAAGGTTAATGTTCGATCGGTATAATTTGACAGGTTCTGGTAGGTTAAGCTGCTGTCGTTAGTACCATAGTGATTTGGTCATAATACTTAAAGTAATATGTAAATAAGTATCATATAAGTAAATAAACACAACAAAAAAAATACCATCATATGAATTGATAATAATTTCTTCCTCTTTAGGAGGAAGGTTAAAAATAGAAATCCTCGGTGTGCAAACAGTAATAGATTATTATTTTTTATAGTGTATTGAATAAAAAGGAAGAAACAACCTTTCCTCCTTTATTATCGTCCATTGCCTTGTTAGTTCAATACTCGCATAGCTTCGGATAATATAATAACATGACGGTGTAGGTGGACCACCAATAGTTACCTACACCGGCTTTTCTACAAGTATACCTTCAGAAAAAGTGTTAACATTTTAGGTAAACGGGACAACTGAGACTTTGCCGTTCGTCCCTCCGACGGTCACCAGGCTGTATCTCAATTCTCACAGACCATGATAATTAGTGATGAATTACCGTTGACGCTATAACAACAAATACTTACTGAAAACTGGAATGAAATAAACATTTTAGGGGTCTCACTTACAACAGACTTAATTCTTTGCTCCTTTTACATATATTGGTACCTACGAAACCCTTCGTGTGGAGTCCGACTCGCTCTTACCCAGATTTTGTTTTGTGGCGTCGTTTTGACATAGCAACATTTATGAAGGTCAAGTTCAAATGTTTTTCATAAAACATGCAATATTATCGAATATAATAACAGCAAGAATGTTCCGAAAATATCATTAATAGCTCGTTAATCCATATTAATACCGCCACAAACATTTTTATATCACATCCGTTGACATGGTGTTGGTCATCTTCCTGTGACCATGTTGTCTCATTGTGACGGACTTCCTTGATCTCGATAATAAAGAAAACAATTTGTAGGACAAAAATGCGATGAATATTTTCAGAATTCAAAGTATTTATTGCAATTTTTATTCAGCTCTTGAGATTTATCCTTTGTACACCAGCAATATTTTTTTTTCTCTTTAAATTACAAAGTATTTTTTTAAATGGCTATTTGATATCTACTCCATATGTAGTACATGGAATGTTAGTACCTTTATATAACTCATAATGGAATATATTAACTCTATACTGGAAGTTTGTATGATTATGCCTATTTATTCTAGAAATTACCACCACTTTGTTCTACGTATTGAGTACCTACATTTATTTCACAAACGCCAAAGTATTGAAAGGATCTTTAACATATCTACTTCAATACTTTGACAACAAACGGCGCAAATCCGAAATGGAAATAGGCATTTTACATGATTCGTTCCAGTTGGGAGCCAAGACTGTTCATGCATGCTAACGTCATTCCTATTGAAACGAAGGTCTCAACGTTCTATGCGATTTGGACACCCGTGCCGACTACGAATTTTCGAGTTACCTCAGAGAATACGGGTGTATTTACCTGACTGGCAAGAAGGATTATTTGTTAAGGTGCTTTTGTACTTTAAAAAAAAGATTTATTACATACAATGTTGTTACATGTTCGTTTGAAGAGATACTTCAGCGCTTATTTCTAAAAGTTATTTGGTGTTTTACTGTTATGTAAAAAGTATTTTCCTAGCTTTACTTTCTAATTCTCCCTTTCACCTTACATTTTTATAATTTTGGATCCCAAAGAAAACATTAGCGTTGCACTTCTATTCATGTTCAACTCTAAATTCAAGTACCTAAATTGAAAACCTAACTGAATGTACCTACATAGTGCTGATTAACACTTTTTCAATCAACGTTCGGCCAAGTGATTTCATAAGATGTAGTCGTTCATGGATGGCACAAGTCATTCAGTCATACTGTAGTAGCTTTAACTGCGACTGCGACATAAACATAGACTAGACACAGATAAAACCAAACTCGATAAAATCCAACGCAAATATTCTACACAGCAAACAGTTCAACAAGCGTTCTGGTCTGATGAAAGTCCGTCTATTTCCCATTCGCTATTCGTCGTTCATTCAGAACAATTTCCTCCGGCGACGCCCAATAAACTGCAGTTAGTTAGATTCAGTTATATTCAGTTTAGTATTCAATTCGATAAGTTTATGCGGCCAGTGTTTAAATACAGGATCTAGTTGGAGTTTGCATCTAACCACTTCCATGTTCCGTGGTTATACAGTTGTAGTCAATTAACTTTGCCGTTGTGAAGTTAGCTGCTAGTGACTTCAGGGTAGTCCAATTGGACGAACAAAGTACTACAGCTGTCGTGAAATTACTTAGCTGCCTGACTTATCAACGATCGACACATTTGGCTGTAGCTTAGCTAGAAGCTTTGAGCTCCTCGGCCAGTCTTTTTATAAAAAAACGTAAATTCATACTTTACTAAAACGAAAATGATATGCGTGCCAATTAAGAAAGGAATATACTGTTTTTGTGTCACAGCTCAATAAGTATGCATAGCCACTTACATGATGAAATTAATAAGCTAGCAAGAAATTAAAAGGTTTCCCTCCAGACAAAGGTAATCTAACTTTTATAAAAACTCTATAAAGTTCTTTGACCAAACTTGATTGTTTTCTACAAAATTAATGAATTTAAGTTATTCTTCTTAGTTCATAATATCTTAACTAAAAATTAATTAACATTGAAATTACCCATTATATTCTTTGGACTTAATAATTTAAAAGAACAAAAACATACTGAATCATTCAGGGTGAAGTCAAAAATGCAGACGAATTAAAGATTTATTTTTCATTCCGTTCACTGAAGCGGGAATAAAAACGCATGATAAAATGCTGCTATTGTTTACCGTTACAAAAATACGATAGCTACAAAAAAAAACTGTTTCTTTTTTTTTATATGCTTTTTAACTTCATGGTGGAGTAGACTTCTATTATCTACGTAGAAGAATACTTTGAAGGTACTTAATCATCATTTCATTAACCCAAAAACGTACAAAAAACTTCGAACTGTTTCTTACCTGATAGCCAGAAGGGTTGTTTGTTTAATTTTAGGTAAGCCTTATAAACCACGATACATCAAAGCGGTCATAGTTGCGACATACCTAGAGGGTTTTGTGAAACATAGGAGAAACGGCAAGAAACTATTTTTTAGTTTTCTTTACGTTACTTAGACGCCACGGTAATCTTTGAGAAAATGGGCAAGTGAATTGTAATTTGATGTATTTTTAGATGACACAGCGGATCCTATTTGTGTTTGATTTAACAAATATCCAGTATCCAGGTATGTTATTTATTTCAGTATTAAGTTTTTACCTTCCATACCTATGAATATATCAATTATAATCAGTATTCATTTCATCGTATGTTAAGCGAGAGAGCACACCTGTCGGCGATGCAATATCTCGTCGAGGGGTATTCGTCTTATTGAATAGGTATTCGTAATATATCTGCGCTTATGTCGTCGTTTAAAGATGTGGTAGCCTATTGGTTAAAGCACTCCTTTAGTAAATATGCTAGCTCGCACCTGCTCGCACCTAACCCACAAGTGCAAGTGTGATAGGTCAATTCTAGATTAGGCACATGTAGCTTTTCTAATGCCGCTCAATAAATATGTTGACAGCTTCTTAAGTATAATTAGCCAAGAAATATGAAAACAATCTGTAGTTTTAACAAAGATTAAATGTACATATACATAACTAAATGAAACTTAATAAATAACTTTAAATATCAAAAACAACTGCACAACATTGAAACTTATAAAACTTAATCAAAATCTTGAATAAGACACGCTCTCTAGCGACATCACATGAATTTATTATTGTAAATTCTGTACCTAAGTGCAGTCCGTTGCACTGAGAGCATCAACCTGGTACAATGCGGGCCCGCAGCGTAACGCAGCGATTCGCAGCGATCCGCAACGGTCTGCAGCGGCCCGTGACATGCTTTGTGCGATGAAATCTGACGCCTGCGGCTTTAGCTTTGTACTGTCCTTTCTTGAGTTCTGTCTTTGAAACTGCGTATTGGCTTAGCAAGGAAGAGGGGGAGATAAGTATTGTATGTTCTTGGTTTGCTGCCTCAGCTGGTCTCGTTTGAAAGGATATAATATGCTCAAAAAAAGCGGGAAACCCTTCTACAAGCCCCGTCTTGTGGCTGAGCATGTCATCAGCATCACAATTTTTGTTTTATAATTATGTCGTTTTTGGCTAAGATTGTCCTTATGAAAAATTACACGATCTTCGTTATGGTATTTTACAGATGATCCTGTGTGTTTATACAGTGATTTTGCGAAAAAAAAGCATTTTCATCGCTACATTCTCACTTTTCGCCTGCAATTATCTTACTTTCAACGGTGATGAACGATGATGATGAAGTTATTACAAACGCAGTTTACTACGAAACTACCACGTCATGCCCGTGATGTGTTTGTCTGTGGAGAGTGACGTAAACTTTCCGTAATGCAACTATTCCCAGAAGAGAGTTATCACAATAGTTTTCCGCAAAGGATGGTCCAACAAACGGCAAACACAGAACTAAATTGGATGAGGAACCGTCAAAATCTAAACTAATATAATAATGAGGATATTCTTTGTTTTTTTGGATCCGAAAAGGCTGCGAAATAGTAAAAAAAATCTTTCACTATTGGAAAGCTTCACTACCCCCGAATAACATAGGCTATATTTTTCCTCCAATAAGTTTTCATCAATTTTAAAACTTAAATTTTATTATGCAAAATTTTCTCCAGAAATATTTATTTCAAGTATTATATTTTACTTCCTACCACAGCTAATACAGAAGTTTGGAATTCTCTTCAGATAATGAGTGCGTATAACTTTTGGCGGCAGCTGTCACTTTCGTGGGAAAACTCGCGCCATGCGAGTCTTGAACATTCAAACTTGGAATAACTTGGAACGTATCTTTTTAAGCATATTGCAAACGAACTCGGAACTGAGGAAAAAAGGTTAATTTCAAAATGTGGTGTATTGAAATCCGAACAAAATGTTTTCAGATAAGGAAATAATTAAAGAAGTAGCTAGGTGTAATAGGAATGGGTTTTTTCCACATTTATAAAATCAAATCTTACTACTCAACATACATACAATATAGTCAAAATCATCAGAAATCTATGAAAAGCTTAATCTTATTGTGAACGTTCGAAGAAACCGAAACATCAACGGAAAATTCTTAAGAGTTTTATTTCGTTTTCAGAAAACCTACTAAATCAATAGCTTTGCTACAGGTTCAGCCAGTCACTTTATAGTAAAGATATACTTACTTACTACTTAATTTCATCTTTGAAATATGTTTAAATAGGTATCTTTTAACTGTAACGTACTTATTCTTTCTCCTTTATTAAATCACCTACAGTTTATAAGTGTCCAAAGTCAACCCTCCACAGACATACACACACACATAAATAATTATAAAACCTCGCACCAATTAACTTGTACCATTCCAACTTAGTCCAACAGCAACAAGAAAGTGTATTGTCTAACGCTATTACGGTACGCTCCGTAGGTTGCTCTACTAATTCATTTACTTGGTAAATATAGTGCATGTTCAGAACACAACATTATTATGTGGAGCAACTTTGAGTGCCTATTAAGACGCACCTGCTTGTTTGAACGACGATTCTATAACAAAGTTAGCGACGGGAAAAGTGGTCGTGCAAACAATTTTAATAAAATGACAACTTCAACGTTCCAGTGTTATTAATCGAGTTTTGTATGGCAAATTATTATCTACATATTTTATGAAGTTCTTAGATCATGTTTGTATTTATTCTTGTATTTTTTGGCGAAAAACATGCCGTAATAACAGTTTTAAAATTACACGCGTAGATATTAAGGTTAATTTATATCGTTGCATTGAACTACACAAGATTTTGAAGATCATAAGCTGAGCTACTTTGTACCTATATAGGTAGAAATGGAAACTTTTTATGTATTATAAAATATACTAAAACTTCCATCATCCGCAATTTCTGAAGACACAATATTTCAAATTCTCAAGAAAACAAGACTTCGCCATCACTGATCTATATGACCACTATAAAGCAACAAGAACAAAGAGACCACTTCTGATTGGCTGCACAAGGAACACAATAAGTATCTCAAGACTTTACAAATGTTTGTGAAGTAACTCCGACGTTGAAATCGTGTTACCCAGCTGAAAACTACTCGTACGACTCAGAGTCAAGATATAAAGCATTATTCGCTAAGTACGTTGTAATAACTGAGTTTGTATTGTGTTGCTTCGAAATAGGTCAAATAGTTCGTAGCAACGTCTAAAGTTAGGTTGTGAAATTGTTACAAACTCCTTGAATTTATTTATGCCGAATGTCATATCTTGTCACGTTAAACCTCCTGTAAAGACGTCTGTTTTTCCTTTCTATTTAATATTTAAACAAACGCATAAATTCAGTTCATAGTATGTGATTAAAAGCATGGAAGCAGATAAGGCACAATAAATTTCGCGCTCGAGTCGTTCAGGATTTTACAAAAGCACTGAATAATTTGTACGACGACGTAATTAAAGACTCCTAAAACCCCTAATCGTCTATTTACTGCCTCGTAAATACACTCACTTAAAGGAGGACATTAAATATTCAAATAAGAAGCCTTATTCTTGATAACGCGCAGTAAAATGGCGGAGATATTCAACGTTTTTAATACGAAAGTCGGCCATTACTGGAAAATTTCGCGCGATAGAAATGGCACTTCGTACCGGACCCCTTTGAATTTCGAACCGAGAAAATTAACATTGTAACTTGACAGTGTTGTTTTTTTTTTCTTTTTTCTTTTTCTTGGACTCTGGCCAATGTGAAGCTGGGATACGGAAGTGTTCTGAAGCTTTTGAAAATGGAATTCATTTGAATAAATTTCTGTTACAATAGTGCTATGCAACGTTTGGTTTCTCTAATGGTTTAAAAGTTAATAATGCTAATATCCTTACATGAAGAAATGCAGAATAATGAGAAAACTATCATCGTTATCTAGACACACGGCAGTGTGTCCGCCAAGTTCGAGCAAAAAAAGCGACACACCGGCCGTGGGTGGCCGTGGTTACACGAACCATTTCGGGCCAAATTCGACCCCCCTGTAACTCAAAATCTATTTTATTTACGCATATCAAATTTCTAGTATCTGTTGAGACCCCCTCACTTATCTAAAATACAAAATTTCATTAATGTACCTATTGTAGGTCTTGAGATATTGACGTCAGAAAATCGCTATTTTTACTATACACTCACTGACTGACTCACTCATCAAAAACCTAGACCACTTCCAATGGTCGCATTGACTTGAAATTTGGCATGGAGGTAGGTCTTTATGTCAAGGTAAAGGGAAAAATCTGAAAATGGCCAAGTGTGAGTCGGTTTCAAAATAATGAAGGTGTTTTATACCCGGTGTAAAATACCCCTAAGGAACTAAAACGAACTAAATTTATCTATATTTATATAATATATCTTCGAATGGTACAAAGGTTTGTATTTAGTCAAAGTAAAGTAAAAATCTGAAAACGGCCAAGTGTGAATCACTTTCGAAAATAACGAATGTGTAACTTTGATCCACGAACATAATATATGATAACATGTCATGTCAGTCAGTTGGTAAATCTAGTCCATTTAGTTAATCTAGTTCATTTCTTTGTAAGAAACATAGTGCATATTAAAAAATCTAAAAGATAGTATAAATGAGACATTTCTTTAACTAACTTCATCATAAGAAAAAAATAAAATGAACAACCTTACAAAAATAAATGAAATCCCACCCAAAACAAAAATGTGAAAGACTGCCAAGTTCGATAATATGGGAATGCTTCGCCTATAAAAGAAGTGAGATCTGAATAAGTACCAAGTTCCATACACGTACCTCAATTAAAAATAGTTACTTTTTAATGATGTTACTTGGCAAGTTTTAATAGAAAATTAAATACTTGATTCATTGCGTTTAGTAGATTTATAACAAGGTGTATGAAAACTTGCCAAGTAACATCATTAAAAAGTAACTATTTTTAACTGAGGTATGTGTATGGAACTTGGTACTTATTCAGATCTCACTTCTTTTATAGGCGAAGCATTCCCATATTATCGAACTTGGCAGTCTTTCACATTTTTGTTTTGGGTGGGTAAGATACACACAAAGTAATAATCTTTTAACATTCCCATATTCCTTAGTGGAATACTAGAAAAAGGATAACATGTACCTATTAGGTAATAAGCAAACAAGATCCAATGAAATACTTATTCTAGAAAGACAGAGCACACAGTTAGAATTATTTAGAGTCACCTAAGTATTTATTTTCGAATAAATCTATCTAGCTAGATACAAAGGTCCTCAAAAAATGCCCGTCCTCTCTTTTTTCACTATCTAGTTATTACACTTGAGTTCACAACACTATTATTCGATATATCGATATCTAGGCTCGAACACACAATAGAGATGAGATTATATCGATAGGAAAAGAACAACGGACGTAATTATTTCTACAATAGAAGGGTCAGCATTAATTTGATTTGAATCGATTTTATTTATTGTTCTTAGATCTAGCTCAATTTAATAAGCATATTGTTAAACTTCGTTATTATCTTATCCAGCTGTTGCGGACATACACACACACAGATTTTGAATACGCACGCTCATATACAAATAAGAACTATTCCTTGTTATTTTTTACATGCAACAAAAAAGAGCAACATCAACAGAGAATTCAATCATAATAAAGTTTAATTTGGCAAAAGAGCCACTTCGTTCGTCGTGGCGACAAATATCCAACTAAAGTCGTTCCACTTCGTACAACTTTCTACTATCCCATAAAATAGCTAGAACAGGGACGGATTAAGGGTCCAATTTTATAGGTACCTAGAAAACAAAGAGAAAAAATTACATGCCTACTCTTGAAGGTAAAATATTTTTATATTAGTCATATAAGGCACACTTACCAAACTTCATAAAAAGCCCGTCCTTTTTTATTCAACATCGAAACATATTTTTAATACTTTTGTTGTGATTTGTAAATATCTAAGATAAAAGTGTATTTTAGAATAAGAAATATAATTACAAAGTCATTTTATTTTACTAATTTATTATACTGGCAACCCACAATCATTATTGTATTTTATTTTTACCGGAAGTTGTGGTTGTGATTTGTAAATTTTTAACAAATAAAATATTATTTAGAATAAGAAATATATTTTATATAATTATAATCGCATATTAATTTTTAAATGATGTTCACATTAATTGTTGTATTTAATCTTCACCGGAAGTTGAAATGCATTTAAAATGTCAATTTATACAGGAAGTGTGTCTTCTTTATATTGGCGGGAAAGGTATTACAATATTTTCAACCAGAATAGTCTTTTAAATTAAATTGTACATAAGTGGAAAGGGTTGAAAATATTTATACTTTAATAGTTTGTATGTTGTTATGTATTTCGAATATTTTTAAGGAAGTTGTGTAAAAATAAAACAATAAGTGTATTGATTACTGCTGCTTTCTTGTTCAGTAGATTGTAAGTTCAGGCAGTTGAGATTGTGAATTCGAAGCGTCGACATCAAGAAGTAATAATCTTGTAGTCTTATTTCGATTGTAGAAGAATAGTAATTAAAGTATTTATTCTCAACTCTGATTTTATTTCAAATCAGAAGTGCTAAGACCCACGAGCCATGGCTGAGAGCAACCGTAAGTAATTTATGAATATTTTTTGCTATTTACTAAGAAGAAATATTATATTCGTTGCGAGCAAATTGTCAAAAATTTAAAATTATACACTATACACACACAGATTTCACACCCATTGCTCTCCGGAGTCACAGGCACCCCTTGTGGGCACTTTACACTAGTGATCATCGAAAACGATGATTCGGTTAAACGCATGCGCTATATTTTGGTCGGGGTAACTCTCCGATAATATTGGCGCGGCGCTTTGGCCGATTCGTTATTTTCAAATGACGGTTGTATCGTTATTACTGCTATTAATTTAATTAGTAATTGAGCTGATAGTAGTGATTGATACGAATACATGCGGGGTTCATCATCATCATCATCAGCCTATCGCAGTCCACTGCTGGACATAGGCCTCTCCAAGTGCACGCCACTGAGATCGATTAGTTAAAATTATTAGAAGGTATGTTATAGATCTTATGCAAGATAAATAAGCTTCGGATGAAGGGTGGTAAATCATACAGTATGAAGTTAATCATGTAAGTGAATTGTTAGCCATGTAGGTGAGCTATGAGTTCTTTAACAGCCATGTAGGTGAGCAAGAGGTTAATCATGTAGGTGAATTGCTAGCCATGTAGGTGAGCTATGCGTACCTGAACAGCCATGTAGGTGAGCGAGAGGTTAATCATGTAGGTGAATTGCTAGCCATGTAGGTGAGCTATGCGTACCTGAACAGCCATGTAGGTGAGCGAGAGGTTAATCATGTAGGTGAATTGCTAGCCATGTAGGTGAGCTATGCGTACCTGAACAGCCATGTAGGTGAGCGAGAGGTTAATCATGTAGGTGAATTGCTAGCCATGTAGGTGAGCTATGCGTACCTGAACAGCCATGTAGGTGAGCTAGAGGTCAATCATGTAGGTGAATGGCTAGCCATGTAGGTGAGCTATGCATACGTTAACAGCCATGTAGGTGAGCAAGAGACTAATATTAGCATGATGATGATCACATTAATATTGGAAGCCAGGAGAGCTAGTGAGCTAGCTAGCTGTGAAGAAACCTGGCGTGATGTCAAACTGTTCGTTTTGACAAGTATCTATAAATATTTGAATTAATTAGCTATCCTAAATAAGTTTACAATCTGGGCGTCCAGTATGAGAAGTCCGTCTTCGAGTCTCGAATACTTCATTAACATTATCTAAATAACAATGTCATTTAGTCGTAAAGTTCAGCTTTGTTGGGCTTGGATATTGAAGTAGTCTGATTCAAAGTTATTTCTATTCAGCAATCAAAATAAAATTCGATTCTTTCTGTACGTATGTGTAGACAAAATAAAAACAGATATGAAGTGCTCGACGAATTTCAGGTCATCGAGCCGAAGAGTCCACTCCAGAGCGACCTAGTCGGCGTCGCCGTAGATCATCATCGAGTGAATCTGGGTCACCTGTACTACCCGCAAAAGTCAAGCGATCATCAAAAAGTCTGACAGCCGGTGACCTGTTGAAAATCATCACTGCGCTACAGGATGGCTCAAGTAAGAACATGAATACCACAAATGTTGTCCCAGAGTTTGACCCTAATAATAGGTCACAAGACGTTGAGCGATGGTTGAGAAAAGTAAATGAATGTGCCGCTATTTACAATTGGGATGAGAAACAGATTATCCACTATTCATTGCAAAAGTTGGCTGGTTTAGCCAAGAAATGGTACGAGTCTCTTCCTACGCTCAACTTCTCGTGGCAAGAATGGCAATGTAAAATGAAAAAGGCTTTCCCGAGTGAAGAAAACTTTGGAAAGCTATTAGAGGAAATGTTAAACCGCAAGTCTCGTTCTGACGAAACACTCCGTGACTATTTTTATGATAAGCTGTCATTATTGAGTAGGTGTGAAATAAGTGGACGCAAAGCAGTTGACTGTATCATTTATGGAATTGCTGACGTTTCTGTTCGTAATGGAGCACAAGCTCTCAAATGTAGTGAACCAGAGGATTTGTTGAATTACTTGGCTTCGCAGCAAATTAATCAAACAAAAGAAAATCCACGTCATCTTTCCTCTTCTAACAATAACGCTTTTCGAAAACGTGATTTTCGCACTAGTTTCAACGGACAAAATAGGAATTCCCCTGCAAATAGGGGAAATGATGTTACATGTTTTAACTGCCAAGAACGCGGACACTCTTACATAAATTGTTCAAAACCCATAGTCAAATGCGTTAAATGTGGCAGGGTATAACTTTGACAATTGCTATAAAAAACCTCTTCTTACACATAACACTAACAGCCAAAGTGAACAGCCTTCTGACAAAAAGGTCTTAAAAATAACCTCTGCGAACTTGAACATTGATTTTTTAGAGAGCTGTCCAGTGGACAATCAAAAGGCTTCAACAATAGACCCTCAGCTGAGCAGTTCAGCTAGTCAGGTTCCAGCTGTTGTTAACAATAAATACTTTAAAAAAATTTGTGTTAACGACCAACCGTATGAGGCATTTATCGATTTTGGAAGCGACTGCAGCCTTGTTAAATCTTCAGTTGCTAAATCACTTGGTTTAACCAAAAGTTTCGATAACTTGCCTATTGTGAGGGGATTTGGAAATTCCATTATTGAACCGGAATTTCGGTCAACAATTCTAGTAAAAATAGATGAAGTAGAGACTGAGCTGAATGTGTTGGCTGTTGATGATGCCTTTTTGCCTGCATCATTACTAATAGGTCAGAACTTTACAGAGCTACCCTCTGTAATGGTTAAGAAAGATAGTGAGTCATTGTTCTTCTACCATCAAACACCCGAAAAATTGGCTCATGATTCCACAATAAAACTATTTGTTAAAAAGGATACTATTGTTACAAAAGGAGGTTTAGTTGAAGTATATTGCAAGGAGCCTTTCTCAGGGGATATTTATATTGATGGTGGTACAAGGATGAGTCCCAATCAGGAGTACCATTTACATCAGGGATGCTATAAAATCAGTGACAAAACCGCTATTATTTTTGTAACCTCGCTTACTACTGCTCCTTTAATATATAAAGCCGATACCTTATTGGCTCGGGTGAATCCTATAATGGAGACTAGAACATTTGCTATAAACACTCAAAATCAATGTTTGGAACTACCGCCCTTAGATATAACGGAAATAAAGGTAGGACAAAATATTCAATTTGAAACAATCGAAAGACTGCATAAACTCTTAAACAAATATAGGTCTTGTTTCGCTCAAAACCTCAGTGAGTTAGGCTGCGCTAAAAATATAAAAATGAACATAGAACTTAATGACAAAACTCCTATAGTATACAGACCTTATAGGTTATCCTTTCATGAAAGGCAAAAGGTTAGAGAAATTGTAGATGACCTATTAAATAATGATATTGTTCAAGAATCTGAATCCAATTATTCTAGTCCTATTTTAATTGTTAAGAAGAAAAATGGTGAATCGCGATTGTGTGTAGATTACCGAGCCCTGAATAGTAAGACCATTAAAGACAAATACCCCTTGCCATTAATTGATGACCAGATTTCAAAGGACAATGCCAGGGTCTGGGCTCATAGTTTGCCCAGCAATGGGAGTAGTTCCAGGGGGTTCCTTAGTGCATTCTGAACACGTAATGCAAATATTTTTGAAATCGCTCCCTGGGGTCCCGAGGAAAACCGGTTCAAATATTCTCCATGAAGAGTCACTTTACAAGGCCTGAGCCATTTGCCCAGTAGTAGGAGTGATTGGAATAGGTTCCTTACTTCACTCTTAACATGAAATTAAAATATTTTTAAAATCGGTCCCAGGGGTCCCGAGAAAAACCGGTTCAATTGTTCTCCTTAGATAGTCACTTAACAAAGTCTTTGGCATTTGCCCAGTAGTGAGAGTGGTCAAAGTAGGTTCTTTACTTCACTCTTAACATGAAATTAACATATTTTTGAAATCGGTCCCTGGGGTCCGGGTGAAAAACCGGTTCTAATATTCCACATGAACAGTCGCTTTATAAAGCCTGTGCCATTTGCCCAGTAGTGGGAATGATTGAAATAGGTTCTTTACTTCACTCTTAACATGAAAGTAAAATATTTTTGAAATCAGTCCCAGGTGTCCCGAGGAAAACCGGTTTAAATGTTCCACATGAACAGTCTGTTTACAAAGCCTATGCCATTTGCTCAGTAGTGGGAGTGGTTGGAATAGGTTCTCTAATTCACTCCTAACAAGAAATCAAAATATTTTTGAAATCGGTCCCAGGGGTCCCGAGAAATTAATCTGATAAGAGTTTTCTGCCAAATAAGTCTTACTCATATGTATATTTTCAATCTCAATGCTCAGGATCTCGCTGTCAAGATCCAGTACTGGAAAATGTTGAAATGGGTTATTTTTTTTACTGTGTATTTTCAAATAAATTCTAAAAGCGTTGGATTCTAATAAGAACTGACAATGATTTTCTGAAAAAAAGGCAATTACCGCAATATTTTTGAATTTACGGTTTAAATCTAAAAGGCGCCTGCGCAATGAGCTATCTTCTAGAAAAATCTTATCAAGACGAATAAAATAAGCTCGAACATGAGGTAGTTAGTACATACCGTTGAAGAGTTCCCTCGTCTCTCTTTCGTCTCCATTGTCAGGTCAGATCTTAACCTTTACAGTTCTGTGGTGTCTGAGACATATACCCGAATGTCAAGGTTTTACTCGATATATCTACAATTTTCGAGAGTCGCTCCCGATTTTTTTAGAGATTCCATCACCAGACCCTGGGCCGGATGACAAAGGAGCCATTGAGGAAGTAAGCCCTTTCAAGCAATAAAATAATAATAATGATGTTGAAATCGGTTGGTAAACGACGGAGTTATGCACGTACAAAAGTAAAAAGAATACAAATGAATTAAGAACCTCCTCCATTTTTGGAAGTCGGTTAAAAAAAGTTGTCGTGTACAATACCTCGTATTTGTCAATGAATATAATTCATTTCAATTAAGGTAATAAAACTGGAATAGGTAAGAGTTCGTAAGCTTATTTTTATGTAATATTGAATAAGAGTCATACCAGTTTTTCTCAGGACTCCCGGGATAGATTTCGAAATATTTCGGTCTGGGACCTAATATAAGCCTATGGAACATAATACACTATGCAGTTACTGTGGGCAACACTTGAGCCCAACTTCCATACAAAGTATAGCATTGTCCTTTGAGTGGTAATACCTTCTTTACCACTTTAGATCTAGCCTCAGGCTATTACCAAATACCAATGTCAGAGGAAAGCCGTCACATCACAGCATTTGTCACTCCAGACGGCCACTATGAATTCAAACGTATGCCGTTTGGATTGGCAAATGCGCCTGCCGTATTTCAAAAAATGATTAATAGATTATTGGGACAGCGTAGATTTGATTCCGTGCTTGCTTATATGGACGACTTGCTTATCCCAGCAGCTACTATTGAGCAGAGTTTCCAAAAACTAGAGGATATTTTGAAGCTAATACAAGATGCGGGCCTTACTTTGAAATTGTCGAAGTGTCGATTTTTTGATAGAGAGATAGAGTACTTGGGCTATGAAGTCTCAGCCGATGGTATAAAGCCTAGTCAAAGAAAAATTGCGGCGGTCAGAGATTTTCCCGTCCCAACAAATATCCACGAACTTCGACAGTTTCTTGGTCTGGCTAGTTATTTTAGGAGATTTGTAAAAGGATTCGGAGAGGTAGCTAGATCTCTAACAAAATTGTTAAAAAAGGATGTTCCATGGCAATGGACATTGGATCAAGAGAATTCATTTAAATCTTTAAAATCGCGGCTTGTCGAACGACCCTTATTAGCCCTTTATGATCCAAATCTTGAAACAGAGTTGCACACAGATGCCAGTTCCTTGGGGTTGGGTGGTATTCTCATGCAATGGCAGTCCAGTCCCAGAGTACTTAAGCCAGTAGCATATTTTAGTAGACAAACCACAGCAGAAGAAAAATTCTTTCATTCATATGAATTGGAGACACTGGCAGTGGTTTGCTCTTTAAAGAAATTCCGCCCTTATCTCCTAGGCCAAAAATTTTCTGTGTACACCGATTGTAACGCTCTGAGGACCACATTAACAAAAAGAGATCTGATCCCACGCATAGCGCGCTGGTGGCTCCAGATCAGCGAATTTGACTTTAATATCGAATATCGCCCTGGTTGTCGTATGTTACACGTCGATGCTCTTAGTAGAAATCCTTTACCCACTGATTCGACTGATTCTGTTAAAACTATGAACATTACCTCAGGTAATTGGATAATTACTTTGCAAATTGCTGATCCCGAATTACAGCGTATTGTGAGGATTCTGAAACCTAACACAGAAGAGGAAAACACTGAAATTAAGAAAAATTATACAGTCAAAAATCATACTTTATATAGAAAGGTCGGTGAGGATTTGCGATTGGTGGTTCCTAAAAGTGCTAGGTGGCAAATTTGCAAATCCAACCATGACGACATTGGTCATTTTGGATTTGCAAAAACCTTCGAACGCATACAGAGTCAATATTGGTTTCCCAAATTAAGACGTTTCGTCAAGAAATATGTATCTGCTTGCATTGAATGCGCATATAATAAAGATAATGCTAGTAGGACACGAAAGGGGTTTATTTATCCAATTCCCAAAATTGAAAAACCATTTCACACTTTACATTTAGATCATTTAGGACCATTCGTAAGAAGTAAAACTGGGAATTGTTACATTTTAACAATAGTTGATGCTTTCACAAAATACATTTTCGCCAGACCAGTCAAAGACACTAAAACTAAAAATGTCATTAAAGTTTTAAAACGTTTATTTGAAGATTTTGGGGTCCCAACTAGAATAATTTCGGACCGGGGAACCGCATTTACATCCGGACAGTTCAAAGAGTTTTGCTGTAGTAATGGCATTAAACATGTGCTTAACGCAGTTGCTTGTCCCAGGGCAAATGGTCAGGCAGAACGTTTTAACCAAACTATATTAACATCTTTATCGTTTCAAAACTTTGGTAAAGACGAACGTACTTGGGATGAGCAACTGGGCAAAGTACAGTGGGGTATCAACAATACAATTAACGCCACAACAAAAAAGTGTCCATCAGAATTGTTATTTGGTACGAAGCTAAGCAACATCTCTGACAACATGTTAATGGTTGAGGATGAGGAAGCTTCTCAACTGACAAATAACAATTCCATTGTAAGTGAACATGAGACTTCTGCGACAGAAATCGATAAGGGTGATAGTAATCGTGAAGTAACCGATGCTTCAAATCTCACCGAAATTAGACGTGAAGCATCTTTAAATATTAGCAAAAGTCAAAAACGACTGAAAGATTCCCATGATTCGAAAAGGTCTCCTGCTATGTTATATTCAGTAGGTGATTTAGTTAAAGTCACTAAAACCAACTTTTACAATGATGGAAAGAGTAAAAAGTTAATGCCAAAATTTATCGGACCGTATAAAATAGCGAAATCTCTAGGTAACGACCGGTATCAGATAGTCAACGTGCCAGGTTTTAATAGTAAACGATATAAATCAGTTGTAGCCGCTGATAGGTTACGACCTTGGATCCATGTCAAAGCCTATGAACTAAACAAATCTTCTGGTTCCGAATCTAGTTCATCATCAGACTCTGACAGTCAAAACAATGACTGACTAAAACAATGTTTATATAAAAATTACTTTATTTTTATTTATTTTTTTAATTTATGCATCATGTATTTTTCGACTGTATTTAAATTGCTATTAAAATGTAATTCTTAATTATGTATAAATATGAATGTAATCCATCTTTCATAATGGACACTGAGTGTTGTGATATTTTTGTCGTGCTCCGGAGGAAGCACTTTATGTGGATGGCCGAGTGTTGTGATTTGTAAATATCTAAGATAAAAGTGTATTTTAGAATAAGAAATATAATTACAAAGTCATTTTATTTTACTAATTTATTATACTGGCAACCCACAATCATTATTGTATTTTATTTTTACCGGAAGTTGTGGTTGTGATTTGTAAATTTTTAACAAATAAAATATTATTTAGAATAAGAAATATATTTTATATAATTATAATCGCATATTAATTTTTAAATGATGTTCACATTAATTGTTGTATTTAATCTTCACCGGAAGTTGAAATGCATTTAAAATGTCAATTTATACAGGAAGTGTGTCTTCTTTATATTGGCGGGAAAGGTATTACAATATTTTCAACCAGAATAGTCTTTTAAATTAAATTGTACATAAGTGGAAAGGGTTGAAAATATTTATACTTTAATAGTTTGTATGTTGTTATGTATTTCGAATATTTTTAAGGAAGTTGTGTAAAAATAAAACAATAAGTGTATTGATTACTGCTGCTTTCTTGTTCAGTAGATTGTAAGTTCAGGCAGTTGAGATTGTGAATTCGAAGCGTCGACATCAAGAAGTAATAATCTTGTAGTCTTATTTCGATTGTAGAAGAATAGTAATTAAAGTATTTATTCTCAACTCTGATTTTATTTCACTTTAGTTCTATGTACATCCCAGTTCAGTGTCTTTAATGATGAATGATGGTTGACTTCGGCCCCTTGAGACCTACAGTTCGATGACTTTTCACGGCCACTTTACAGCACTTGCAAGTCAATTAAGTCTTAAAACATCAGCGGTCATACAATCTGGTCTATCGTATATTCTAGGGCGAACCTTCGATTAAGGGACATGTGTACTATGTGGAGTTCACCGTTCTATGATGGTGTTAAATTGAGGATCATTTAGCGCCCTTCAAGGCCCGGCTAACCTTCTAAAAGGTGACCTAACCTAGTCTACTACATATGACTAAATAGGGCGTTTACATTCATCGCCGACAATCGAACTTTGGGGTGCATTACAATAGTTGTTTGGGACAATATATTTATGGGCCTGCCGTGGGCCCCTCTGCGACCTTGCGAACACTTTTACAAAGGCTTGAGTTATTTTTATTCCGGTACCCTCCATATTGATCGCAAGCAGTAAAATAGAGAGAGAATACAAGTTTCTTTCAAGTCCCTAAAAACAAATCATTGTATATTTTAATATCGAAACATAATTGACGCATAAATAAATAATGACAGATTAAACAGTTACAAGTGGCGACTGTTATTGATTCATAGTTTATTTTTCATAACATAATAATATTTTTATTTTAAAGTTTGTACAGATGATCCGGCCCTGTCCACAGCTGTTGTACGAAGATCAAAGTTAAAATTACGCTAAATAGTTTAATAGAAATCAAGAGCCGTGTGCTCTGGAGAGCTTTGCTCAACATAGCTTCAGGTGAACAAACTGAAATACTGAAGGACTTACTAATGTTGTTTGGTAGTACGTTATTAACAGTTTATTGTTTTCCAGTTCAAATCTACAATTAATAAACGTCTTGAAAAAGATCTTCAAGTCTACTTATTACGGATCTCGTATTAGAATATCCTCTTTCCTTAAATAATATCCTCTTTCTTCGGGTACCTACTCGGCTAAAAATAGGAACGAAATAGGTAATTATACATCTTAAGACAAGGTAAGTAGGTGGTACCTTCGGATGAACTTAGAATCCTAGGGTTCATCAAATGTTCTAGTAAAATTATAAGAATTCATATAAGTAGTTAGGTATGTACAGTCAACTTCAGGTCAGTGGTAACAGTTTTATAGGAAAATCGTACTTATTCCTATTGTGTTAAGGTGCATGACAGTTACCACTGACGTACCAATGACCTTTTTTCCTAACTACAAGCAAAAGCAATAATCTTCAGCCGTCACCTGAAACGACATGTCTGACACGTCACCTTTGATATTGAAAACTCAAACAAGAAAATAACTATGGATTGTCGCTGCTAATGATATCATTAGGGAGTAAATAGTAATACAAATGATAAAATATTGGAACATAGCTATTTACCTTCATATTAGGTTAATCCATCAAGTCGTGATTGGAGTTCGATAATGAGAATTTTACTTTAATTTCGTTAAGATATAGATGACTAAATTTAATAACTACATACATATACAGACTCAATAAATATGTACCTATATTGATATGCATGATTAAATCAATTGTAAATTCTGTCAAAAAAATCCATTTGTTTTTGGTAACCTATTTGGATCAACAATGTTATGTAAACTGGCAATGTTATTACTGTAACATAACATAGACATATCAAACTCATTTAAATTTCAAATTAACAACTGCGACTGCTAATTACAACGACAATTTATTGCAGTACATTTTGAACGAACACAATTCAACAATTCGAATTCCATTTAGCTTTTAACATGATTCGAGATTCAGTGGGGCGCGAAATCGTATCATACTTACGTGAACTTTCATCGATTAATTACTCGGAGCATTTCAGTTACAGGTATTTTATTATTCTGTTAAATACTTTCAGTAAAAAAATGTACACTTGATAATCGATTACCATCGTAAACTATTTACTTATTCATCATACACTGCATCACAATTTTAAGTCAATTGGTATATATTTTTGCGTATATCAGTCTTATTTTTATCAAATCATCATTATTAACATCATGACATACCTACTTACCTACACTTTGCAATATTCTTTACGAAACAATTCTCACAGAAAATAAATTTTATACAGCGAACCCATTCTCTTGAATGTCAAATTCCGGTATTCACAATAAATATAACGAAATTCTGACTAAGTAAAACTTGTTCTGTTGCCAAAATCTCATCCTGGCACCAAAAGCAGGATACGGAATAAAATATATTTCACTTCAAATAAGAAATAATCTCTCCGGCCATGGTTAGACGGACCGTGAAATTGTGACAATTTGCCCTTCTTAAATCTTTTTGTTTCACGCAAAATTATTGTGGTATTTCATTCAAATTTCCCCCGTTAGTCACTTGGGCTATGTCCAAATACCTATCATCTATGTAATTGGCATACGTCTGTTCTGTTATCTATAATTGTTATACATTGTGACTATTGGAAGCCACACCTGTCGCGAATTCAGTTTATGTATGGACATTAATTTGGACTGAAATAGTCTTTCTAAAATTGTATGCTGTTCCTAATTTGCTAATACCTATATGACGTTTAATTGTGCTAAGTTGAAAAATTGCAAATTATAAGCCTAGCCTATTCTTATTGAGTTGGGGTCGACTTCCAGTCTAACCTGACGCAGCCGAGCAAAACACGGAAAGACTGCCTATCTGACCTCCTCAACCCAGTTACACGATACCCCTTAGTAAAACTGGTTGTCAGACTACCAGGAACGACCGCCAAAGATAATTCTTTATTATAATTACAAAAAAAATACAAATGCAAAATTATTTTTACATCTTATAACATAATAACTCCTAGCTTACCTAGTTAGCATCGAGACATCGATTTGGGACACAAATCGATATCAATTGCTCCCGAGACGATTACGTTAACTCGAATCGTATCACGTGATGTCCAGTCATACGATGTATTACCGCATAGTGGAATAATTAGCGCAATTCCAATTAAGTCTAGCTCGATTATATAATGGTTGAATATTATTATAATGAGGTATTTCTCAGTTACAGCTTGCATTCTGGTTTTGATTCTAATTAATGACGATAGTATACTCCCTTACAACAATAAACTAACTCTAATGCTACGGGTCTGCTGGTTAGAAATAATAGAAATAAGCAGCTCCTTCTTGTATTTTCTGTGTACATAAATAGATAAATAAATACAGAACTAAAATAGTACCTATAGCATTACAGATACATCAGATAGGTGCACTTCTTCCCAATTCTTCGTTGAAAGCAGGAGTGGTATTATGCCAATACACAGCGCTTATCTTCTCCCATGTTGCATAATTTAAATATTTGGCATAGGAATTAACAAACGTAGATATAATACTACCTTACAACATATTTTGCTTATCGTCATAACTATGTCACGCCTGGCCCACACTAATCCAGATATATTGCGCTGACTAAATTCTAGTTTCACCTAGATTTAATAAAAATATCACGAAATATTATTGGATTAATAGCTTTTCACTAGAAGAGCCAAAAGAAATAAATAACGTTTATGATTTCTTGGATAGATCACTAAAAGAGCGGTGAGTTACTCGCGCGATTGATATGCGCAAAATCTGACGTTACATTAGGTATATGAAAGTAGAAAATGTTTCAATTTGTATTCGTCATCGTCGTGTCAGCCGCAAGATATCCAGAGCTGGATAAAGGCCTCCCCCAAAACCCGCCACTTTGCTCGATCTTCAGCAACCCCGGTAACCTTGGTCAGATCGTCCGTCCATCTAATGGACACCAATTTGTATTATTGTACTATAATTGTAAGAACATAATGTACGATTTTTATCGAACAAATAAGCTAATTTGGATGTCTGCTACAGACTTTACATTTGAATACCGTGTAGAATGTAAAAAAGTTTCTTCATAGGTCATAGTGTGATAATTTAACAACTTGAATCCACTAACTTAGTAGTTACATAGTACTTAAACTCTCGAGTCTGCCGTGGATGGTGGAGCCAGACAGCTTGTCTCTTTGAATATCGATTACACATCGCGATGGCCTATATATTTGGATGATGCGAGATTATGCGGAAACCTACCAGTTTGTATAGCTACTAGGAGATTTCCCGCGGTTTCACCCGCGTCCCATGGGAACTCCTGTACGTACCGGGATAAAATATATACCTATTTTAATGTTGTTTGGAAGGAGTGTAGCTTCCCAACTGTGAAAGATTTTTCAAAGAATTTTTCAAATCGCTTCAGTAGTTTCGGAGCCTTTAGGCTACAAATATTTAATAAACGAACAAAAAAATGTTTCCTCTTAATTAAATTATTGTATAGAAGTATAAATAACGTGTAGGCATTAATTACTTGACGTAATGTTTAATACTTGTCTACAATAAAGTATGAACTATGGCGACAAGGAGTAAATAAAGTGCTGAAACTTTGAAAACAGAACCGTCGTGGATTAAATATGTTTCGCATCTGGTCAAAAGTTGTTTGGGTGCCTTAAAATGTCGTGAAAGTTAGTTTTGGTATGTAATATTGGATAATGTTGCTTTAATTCTCACAAAATTAACACTATTATTCCATAAAAACCTCGTTAACAATTTTATTTAAATGGCCAATCAGTACAGTACAATATGCATTTGAAAAGGACAACTTTTGCCTTATAGTATAAGTATTGGTATAGTCGAGGTTATTACATACTCAAGTTAACACTTCGAATCTACAGTCCAACTAATAAACTACATACTCACATATTGCCAATATATTAGTTTGCAACTGCATGAGAGCAGTTCCGAGCTTTGAGGTTTTAATTACAAGCTTATAAAGTAGAACTCGCATTAAATACACGTAAAGTTCTATAATAATAAAGTTTCTCCGAGATATGTAAAGAACTATTATATTATTATTATTATATACTTAGTTGTTTATTGTATTCCGCAGTTGTAAGCTCTCATTGTTTTCGAGCTAATTAACTTTCTTCCTCATTGTACCTATAATTTATAATAATTTTGATAGCTGCATGATGAATAAAACTATGATAGGATTGCAATTTACGTACTTTGAAATAATAAGCAAGTCGCTTCCACCAAACAGTTCTTACCAATCTCAATAGCTACCTACATAGTGCCTTAGTAAGATAACTCAGTTCTCTACATACAAATTTAGTATCACAATTATTATCCAGCTTATAGAAGTAAGTCTTCATGTCTCCATAGATCCATAGCATGGTAAAATATTGCTCAATTGGGTATCAGATAGCGTCTCCTACCAAAATAGGTCGTACAAAAACCTACTACACAAATAGGTCGCATACTCAACAATACAAAACGACGAACTGAATAACAATATGAATTTCGTAACGACTGGTATTTGCATAAAGATTCCATCTCAGACATACGAAGCAGCTGCGATCATTTCCTCTTATCGATCTATTTTCCCGTCACTCAACCATCTGAAAAAGTTAAATAAATTCCAGGGATCGATTTAAAATCGGAATAGAATCGAGTGATGTTTGCTGATTTAAGTTATTGTAACAGGTGCAGCTTTGAGACAGTGAAGTTCGGTTTATTTGTATTGGTTTGAGGAACTGGGGATTCTTTTCTGAAATTTTATTGCTAAAATAAGTTGTGACGCAATTATTTTGCCCTTGAACAACTTATCTTTTTTTTTATTAAATATATAAACAACACCTGCCTAGCCTGTTCCCAAATGTTGAGTGCGTCTTCTGTGGGTGCCACTCTTTTACATGGCTCGACTCTGTATGACATTAAGAACCCAGTAAGCCAAGTAACATACACCCAACTTAACGGTGGCTAGACTTTTTAGCATTTGACTACCCGTAAAGTATTACCAAAAATAGGTATACAAATTACTCCAGAGACATCATTTAACATGCCTTCTGAAACATTGAAAAACCGGCACTACAGAATACAAGCAAAACATAGGAGCCTCCATCAATAGCGTACATAATACGTATGTGAAAATAATGTCAGTTCAAGGGAAATAGGCTATCTATCAAATAATAAGGTCACGTCAGAGACCTCGAAACTGAGCTCAAAAACGTTTAGAACAATAAATTACCATTGACGTAAAGAGACCCGCCCTTCACTAGAACTTTTTATGGGAAAAAACATTTGGAGTTTCAACTTAGTAGCGGTCTTACTTATTGGTATTAAAAAATACGGAACTGGAAATAAAGGAAATCGGATTACCCATATCTTGTTGTGGTATGCAAATACATTTTCTTTTTGTTTTTCTATATAACATCGAAGAGCAAAAACACTGGACTATATGGGCTGGATTCCTAGTTATTTTGTTTAAAGCTTAGTAAGAACGATATTGTTAACTGATACCAAATTAATGAATCTACGTACGTAGCTCTGTATTGTAACACCAATTTACACGAAGCTTACTCAAAACTTTGCCGTTCATTACATGGTTTTGTAGCATATGGTAGCAACATAACATTAAGTAGACGATGAGTCCCAACTCGCCTACTTTGCATACAAAAAAGGTCCATAAGTCCACTTTGCAACTTCCTTTGTTACGCATATATGTATAGGCAAAAACTTCGAGTTTGTCAAACTACTGGCTGAAATTATCCTTATTGTATTCAAAAATCTCTTGAAAATCACAATATAAGTAAGTATGTATACCTAATGATGAATTTTAAACATGTAAAACCAAGTTACTTCTATTTTTAACTTACTAAGCAAAGTTATTTTTAAGCAAAGCTATGGTATGCGACACGGCGCGCTGTGCCAAATCATAGTTTGAATTTACATAATTTTCATGTTCCGAATCGTATATTTGAACATTGTTGTATGTAGTTGGTAGCCAAAATGACACACTGTCTGTAAATGGGTTTGTAGTCCTTGAATTTTCTAGCGTATCTACATATCATATGCGAGGCTACCAAATAGTAACTACTAAAGTATGAATCATATTTTTATGCTAAAGCTAGATATAGACCGCGACTTCGTTCACATCCCGCGATCGCACATTTCGTTTCACACCGGCATAAAAAGCCTGTCGTCGTCTCCAGGGAAGATAATTTTTCAATGGATTCCACTGTTTTCAAACAAATAAAATCACTTTGACATATTCATGACATCGTAATAGGGAACTTGAAGATTTTCAGTAAGTAACCCAAAAAGTTATCTTTAGTCTTCCAATCATATTACATAAGTACCAAACGCTAAATTAAGCTCTTGTCTGAACCAGAATTTTGAGTCAAAATGATTAATTGAATGTAATTGTAAGTTACGCTAGAACTATTAGTTATTCAGTCAGTTACGACTAGACACTTTCTAAGATAAATGTAGATGTTACAAAATCTGCGAGCTCATCATGATAAAGTAAGATTTACTTCAGTATCTTAAGCATGAATGATATTTAAGTACCTACTTAGCAATTACGTTAAAATCAACAATTGTAGGTAGGAACACGCTGCACGCATATATTTTTAAACCTAGATGAGGCCAGTATTAACTAAAGTAAAAACAATGAAACAAACTGAAGGGTTAAATACTTTTAAAAGCATAATTGTAGGTATATCAGTGTATTATGGATGAACATGTAGATAGGAGGATAAAACTACCATACTTGACGAGTATACGTATTACGTTGGTTTCAAACTCAAATTTATTACTTAGGAAACTCGCAGCTGGTAAAAAGGAAATTTCTAGAGAGAACAACAATAACAATTAACGTGTGATGAACATTTATAATGCTGAGTGGTGTAAGTAGCCGCCTCACTTAGCCAAACTTTGTTAAAACTGTGTTTTAGTTTCAAAACATTTTAGTTTTCTAGGTGACACTACCGTAACATCCTAGAATAGTGTGAAGATGAAAGCTAACTTATAAGCCATAAGTACCTACGTATAACCATTTCAGGCGTAAGTTTACCGATAACATAAACGTCAAATTTCTTCAAATCACTGTTTACTATGAATTTTCACGTTAAATTTTAAAGTGATAAGTTGTTTTAAGAAAAACAGACGATTATGTTGTCAGTAAAAAGGGTCTTAATATAGTAACTTGTAGGTATGTATCTAGGCATCTGCGGAAGAGTTAAAAACGTATAAAATGCACAACGATTTAATTGCAGATAACGTTAACATCGCGACAGATTTTGGCAACAAGGACAACCCTCTTTTGGCTGTTTGCCTTACACTATGTCCAAAACACAGTCAAAAGCAGTAACAAAAGCAATTAAGCATTGAGCAAGCAAAAATAAGTTATGATAGTAATGTAAATAATTTTAGAGGTTGAATTGGTGCAAATCATTATCAAAAGCCCCTCAACTGGCCATCTATTGTTATGTCAATGAAGAATATTATCTATGGAAAACATGAACTTACTTAAAATGATGGACTACTGTTTACCTACCAATTTTTCCGACCGCCTTTTCCCACCGATTTCCCGTCACCAAATCGCTTCAAAAAATGCAAAGATATGCGTCTACAGTAGCTATAGGCACTTTGGGTATTTTCCTGTGCCTCACTTTACTGAGGTATGAAAAAAACAAAAAATTGTTTTTGGCACGTGTAAAATTTGTAATAAAATAGATAGAATATATTAATTTGGGACATGAGGATCAATTTTTCGACGCGCTTTATTAGTTTTAAGTTTTCTTTTTTTATGTTAATATAGATTTAGTTTGTTTTAAAACATAATGTACAGATTTTAAAGAAAAATAAAGCCAGGAATTTAGGACAGTCATTTCTAAATTAACCTGAAAACTAACTTGATTATCAGGTGAAACCAACTGACCCACAACCAAAATTCGATATTCAAATCCAATCGCATTGATCGACGTTTATTTACACAACGGTGACGTAAGCAATCTCCAGCCGCTGAATTATAGGCGAGCAACTGCTGTTAATAAAACAGAACCAATATTCCTTATTGAATCTCAGTAACTGCCCAATAAACGTTCCACTCGCCCCTTATACTGACAGCAAACTAATAAAAAGTACCGAGGCCACTTCAATGTAAATTCCTAAGCTTTATGTGAATATGCCACCGGATTATTCGTAATTTCCATGTTCTCGGAATGGAATGGAAGTGATAAAAATGCGTTTATTATTGTATTGCATGCATTGTTGTGAAGATTGCGGGAGGAGTATTTGTTATAGCAAGCAACGGTGAACATGAAAAATGGCTTTAACAATTTGTTTATTTATTATTTATTTATTTAATGGTTTGTACACATAAAACACAAAGAAGAATAAATAATAGGAACAATAGTACAGGGCACAGCTTATCTCTAAAGAAATTTCTTCCAGCAGGCCCGTTGTGGGAGAGTTAGAATAAAAAGAGATAGGTACAGATAGACAGTGTAAAAAGAAAGAAGATATAACCAATATATAATCACTAACATAAACTACTTAAATACATATATATAAATATACATACAATAAATACTATATGCAACTATGACAGAGAGGAAAGATAGTGTTCTTTCAACTTGCGTTTAAACGCAGCAACAGTCTGGCAGCTCCTCACCTCAGGCGGCAACTTATTCCACAGCCGTACAGCGTGCACGGTGAAAGAATAGGAGTAGAAGTCAGTGGAGTGGGAAGGGATTTTAAGAAGGGATTTGAGATGAGTCCTGCAGGACGCATCAGGTGAGCGGAGAAAGGAGAAACGTTCCCGCAGGTAGGTTGGAGATTTAGGATTAAAGAGGATATTAAAAAGAAGACACAAAATGCGAGTGTTCCTGCGAAGACGGATTGGGAGCCACTTGAGTTCCTTGCGAAAGTGTGAAACATGATCATACTTTTTAAGATTAAAAACAAAACGTATACAAAGATTTTGCAAGCGCTCAAGTTTATTTAAAAGCTCCTCTGTGGCATCCAGATAACAGGCATCAGCGTAATCTATGATGGGTTGGATGAGAGTCTGAGCAAGAGATATTTTGGTTTTCAATGGCAAAAAGTATTGGAGGCATTTCAGCGCATGGAAAGTGCAGTAAACTTTGCGACTAACTTCATTAACTTGAGCTGTCCACGATAAGTTCATATCAAATGTAATACCCAGGTTTTTTGCTGTATTAGCGTAGTCAATCTGAACCCCATTCAAACTTAGAGGTGGTAGCGACGCAACATCTAGCCTGCTACGCATGTATCTGCTGCCAATGATCATGGCCTGAGACTTCCTGGGATTAATTTGCAGCCCAAAGGACTGCGCCCAATCACCAATCGCATCCAGGTCACGATTCATGGCAGCAATGGCAGCTTCTGCATCAGTACAGGGAAAATGTCTGTAAAGCTGCAAGTCGTCTGCGTAGAGATGGAACTGGGAAGAAATGACCTTTGTGACAGAGTCAATGAAAATAGAAAACAGGAGAGGAGAGAGAACGCCACCTTGAGGTACACCCGCAGTGAGATTGCACCAGCTAGAGGTCAAGTTATCGAGGCGAACACATTGTGAACGGCCTTTTAAATAAGAATCAAACCAACTTAGGGTGGAAGGGGAAATATTTACAGATTTAAGAATACCAAGTAGGATATCAAAGTCAACAGAGTTAAAGGCACTGCTAAAATCAAGAAGGATGAGTAAGGTGAGAGATTTGTTCTCCATCGCGAGGCGAATGTCATCAGTGACCTTCAACAATGCCGTTGATGTACTGTGACCAGGCCGAAAGCCAGATTGAAACGGACTCAGCAGATCCATTCTGTCTATATACCTACGCAGTCAGCTGACGGTGAACTAGATGCTCAAGAACTTTAGAAAGGAATGGGAGTATAGAGATGGGTCTAAAATCTGTCAAAGCTATAGGATTAGAAAGTTTGGGCAAAGGAATAACAATAGCTGCTTTCCACAGATCGGGAAAGGTGCCGGAGAACAAGGAAAAATTAAAAATGTGAGTCAAAATAGGAAGGACAGAGGAAAGAGTGAGGGAAATCATTCGTGAGCATATGTCGTCGTTGCCAACTGCATTAGACGAGATCGAAAGAATTGACTTTTTCACATCATCCAAAGTCACAGCACACCACTCGAAAGGAGGGCAATCAGGCAACGGCACACTAGCTAGCCTGCTCAGAGTATTGGCCCTGACGTGCGCACCCAAACGAACAGGAGGAGAGGAGAAGTGATTGTTAAGAGCACACACGTCAGTGTCACCACTAGGAGCAGCCGCAGTTTTACCGATACCGATAGATTTTAAAAATTTCCAAACCTCAGAGGAATTACGGTTATCAAGAGAATTGTGGAAGTAGCGTCTCTTAGCATCTCTGCACATTCGACTGCAGCGGTTACGTAAAGTTTTGTACGCTATGAGGTTACGCTCAGACGGACTACGCTTCAGCCTCCTCTTCGCCCTATCACGACTGGCCATCAATTCCTTGATAGCAGGCGTGAGCCAAGGAGCCGGAATATTCCTTACTTTAATTCGACGAATAGGAGCGTGGCTGTCGAACAAATTTAACAATTTAGCATTGAAGCAATTAACCATTTCGTTGATGCAGTCGTACTCAAAAATACAGGACCAGTCAATGAGATCTGCATCACGCTTTAACGCCTCCAAGTCAATGCCCTTGTAATTCCGAAGGAAAAGGTACTGTGGCTTTCGCTTAGGAGGACGAATCCTGTAAGACAGAAAGATGAAATCGTGGTAGGAAAAACAAGCAGTAAGCTGTCCGTGAAAAGAAACATTGCTGATCTTAGATACAATCATGAGATCTAACAGGGAAGGAGTACAATTGGGAAAGTGGTGAGTAGCAGAAAGAGGTAAAATACTAAGATTGAAAGAAGAAAGGAGAGATTTAAGTTTATACGCTCGACTGTCATCCTTAAGCAAACAAGTGTTAAAGTCACCCATGATAACTACATGCTCGTACAAGGGACAATAATCATATAACAGAGAGTCTAACATGTCAAAGTAATTTACATTAAGATTAGGACTATATAATACTCCAAGAAGTAACTTGGTGCGATTAAGGAGAATTTCAAGAAATAGATACTCTGCTGATTCCGAGTACAATGAAGGCGAAGCACTGACGATCTTAAACGGGACATCGGCCCGCAAGTACATGGCGACGCCCCCACCTCCCTTTCCAGTTCTGTCATTTCGAACCAGAACAAAACCAGGGAGGGCATAGTGAGTAGACAGAAGTGAAGGTTTCAAAAAAGACTCGGAAATCAACAGAGCATCAAGGTGCGCACTGTCAATAGATGCCAGAAGATCGGAGTAGTGACCAGGAACACTTTGAGCATTTATGTGGGCTATGTTGAAATTGTTGGGGTAAGGAGATAGAAGTGAGGAGATCTGATCACCCAACGTCAGAGGGGCAGAAGAGTTGCTATCCACACTGACAAAACTTTGTGTTTGTGCTGTTATTGTCAATTTGCGAGCAATGCAATGGAGCAGAGAATTTGTGATGAAAAATATGATGAGTAGGTACTTACTCGAAAGGAAATATTTTTCTCGCTTGACTAAAAGTCATATTAAATACTTACCTAGTTTCCCGGTTTTAGGTTTATCCACTAGGGATTATTAAATTAGCCGTATGTCGAGATCCGTTAGTACCAAAATTGCCTAGAACTCTACCGTTACGGCTTTATCGGGGAATAGCGGCATTAATATATGCGGAAAACAGATATGATGTTATGTTTGTGTTAAATACGTTATCATAAAAACTGACCTGCACCCCAACTAAAGGAAAGGCTAATTACCCCGGCAGTGATACAAAATTCTTGGCAAGCATTCAAATAAACATTGCATAATTTTTGTAATGTTCGTTCATATCTGTTAGGCAGACATTATGAACTAAAAATATTTTATAGGCCTATCTTTCGACGCCGCAGTGTAAACTTAAAAGATTAATTTCCAACATTTTCTCTACATTATTTCTCGCAACTGCGATTCTCAAAAATGTTTTGAGTTTTTTCTTTTCTTTTTTCTCGTCAAGGTTAGGTTTATTTTGAGGCAACTCATTATTATTTAGTGTGCAAGCCACATCTCTGCAACCAAAATGACGGACAAAGAAAGAAAGTATATGAAAGTTACCTTGATAGGTACCTACATAATTCACAAAATAAGCAAACTGGGCTGTGGGCTAGTCGTAATGAACTACAGGAGGTAGATGTATAGGTAAACGGGTCGTACTTTTGTGTTGATAAGTATGTGCATATAAGTAGAAAGTCATCGAATGAAGTGGACTAAACTGACTACAGCTTCAGGATGTATAATTTGAGCAGGAGATAGTAATTAATTCGTCAGAGTGCTTAAAAATATTATTATTATGAACTTATGTCCAGATTACAAAGGCAAAATTCCTATGAATAATTTTATAATAGTGTTTATTATATTGCAAAACAAAAAACGTCTACAGCAAAGTTCCGTGTTTAGAACCGTTAAAATACAAAGAGATATTTAAAACAACTCCGCGTATCTATGTCAACGGAGCGATTTTGCTAAAAATAAACGCTCTGTAGGTACAAACTGAATCTATTTTACACATACATGTTATTGCCCCCGTTGGCCCTCGTTAAATAGTTCTCTGTCCGAAATTCCATACAGGTAAAGTAAACAAATATTACGCAACTCACTTTGTTTTTACGGAACTCACTTTTGTTTTTTAATTAAAGCTCGTAAATGTGTTCCGGGAATCTCGCGTGCGAGTATCTTATTGACACGCTGGCATCCCGTATTTACGTGTTTCACATATAAAGACAGACAAACAGTCACTACGATTTTTATTGTGCCTTTAGTAGTGACACACGTGTGTTTCTTATAATCCTGTCAAAAAACAAAGCAACGTGATCCAAACACGCCTATTTCTGAACGAAACTTGATCGATCAAATTAATTTCATCTTCAAAATGGCGTACAATTCGATCAGACAACTCCTGTTACGTAACTTTTCTTAGAATATTTTTTGGATTGTTCACATCTAATCTTATAAGTAAAATTCTATTAATATAGACGTTTTATTTTCTAGGTTATCTCTTTTCTATTGTGCTAAGAGGTACTTCTTGAGGGCAATAAAGAGGCCGCACATTAAAAGTAGATACGTTTGTTTACGCACGAAGTATTAAAATGTGCACTTATCTCTTTTTACTGGCACATTACAGACTGAACTGAACCATTTTTTATTATGTTCTTAGGTTCAAATATTCTTAGCGCATAATTTAAATGAAGAATACATTCAAATATTTAGTACCTAACACAAAGAGTAAATTAAAGTAGTTACAGAAATCTAGACACACGGCAGTGTGTCCGCCAAGTTCGAGCAAAAAAAGCGACACACCGGCCGTGGGTTATATTACACGAACCATTTCGGGCCAAATTCGACCCCCCTATAACTCAAAATCTATTTTATTTACGCATATCAAATTTCTAGTATCTGTTGAGACCCCCTTATTTATCTAAAATACAAAATTTCATTAATATACCTATTGTAGGTCTTGAGATATTGACGTCAGAAAATCGCTATTTTTACTATACACTCACTGACTGACTCACTCACTCATCAAAAACCTAGACCACTTCCAATGGTCGTATTGACTTGAAATTTGGCATGGAGGTAGGTCTTTATGTCAAGGTAAAGGGAAAAATCTGAAAATGGCCAAGTGTGAGTCGGTTTCAAAATAATGAAGGTGTTTTATACCTGGTGTAAATTTATGCCCCTAAGGAACAAAAATGAACTAAATTTATCTATATTTACATATAATATATCTTCGAATGGTTGTACCGATCTGAAATTCGTTGCAAAGGTTTGTATTTAGTCAAAGTAAAGTAAAAATCTGAAAACGGCCAAGTGTGAATCACTTTCGAAAATAACGAATGTGTAACTTTAATCCACGAACATAATATATGATAACATGTCATGTCAGTCAGTTGGTAAATCTAGTCCATTTAGTTAATCTAGTTCATTTCTTTGTAAGAAACATAGGGCATATTAAAAAATCTGGAAAATACTTATGAGATGTTATAAATATTTATGAGACATTTCTTTAACTAAGTTCATCATAAGAAAAAAATAAAATAAACAACCTTACAAAAATAAATGAAATCCCACCCAAAACAAAAATGTGAAAGACTGCCAAGTTCGATAATATGGGAATGCTTCGCCTATAAAAGAAGTGAGATCTGAATAAGTACCAAGTTCCACACATACCTCAGTTTAAAATAGTTACTTTTTATTGATGTAACTTGGCAAGTTTTAATAGAAAATTAAATACTTGATTCATTGCGTTTAGTAGGTTTATAACAAGGTGTGTGAAAACTTGCCAAGTAACATCATTAAAAAGTAACTATTTTTAACTGGGGTATGTGTATGGAACTTGGTACTTATTCAGATCTCACTTCTTTTATAGGCGAAGCATTTCCATATTATCGAACTTGGCAGTCTTTCACATTTTTGTTTTGGGTGGGATTATAGTTACTCACTATAACTTTTGCGCTATCTTTGGAGCATGTTTTCCCTAGAGCCAAATTATAAAGGCCAGTAGGTATGTTATTATGTATATTTCATTAATAATTTAACATTAGTAAATTCTATAGATACTCATGTATATTTTATAAGAGAAAAAAGTACATTTAATTTCCTAATCACTGAAATAAATGAGTGTTATTTTCCGCAGAACATTGTGCCAAAATACAGCAACAAATTACGTGCCTATTGCCGACAATACGTGACTTTAATACGCAAGAAGCTTTACCTATAATTACCCAAACAACAAATGAACAGAGCACTAATTATAATTAGGATTTATTTGCGTTTAGATGTTAACAATTAGTTAATAAATTCACTAGTTAATAATAACAGACGACTATTCGTAAATATAATTTCACAATATGTATTTTAATGACGATTTCCCATTTTTCTTTAAGAACTTAAAATAACAAAGTTAAGTTTACTGTATTTTAATCTATTTCAGTTAAAACATTTTTTTTTTTCATAATTAAGCCAAAAAGCTGTTTATCCCCGTTTATGTAAAAAAATAATAATTTGGTAGTGAACTATGAATGAGTCCTATATTTAGTGAGTATACACATTCTATAGCTGATCGTAAATTCTAGGGACTATTAACAACCAATTTGTCATGTCTCAGCTGTCGTGTTTGTTTGCCAAAACAAAACATCACAGTTCATGTAAAATTATAATGTACACATTGATATAGTAATGCTATCATTCAAAATATATTTCATGGCTTTAATTTTTTCTTTTATTGAAAATTATATGCTATTTTGTCAATTTTATGATCGATCATATAAACGGTCCATTATTAAAAATGGAGTAAACTATATTATAATCATTTTTGTCAATGTTCATACTAAAAGAGCCTCTTAATGTTTTCCAAGCTACATTTACCCATGTTTTTACTATAATTTGTATGATCAATCTACTTTTCGTAGTAACAGCAAGTAAATGAATACATATACTTATATTATTTCGCAGATATTTTAACATGTAGTTTGTAGCTCAGGTAATATCAAATACTGCCATTACCGACCATATCACTGAAAGCGATCTGTATCAAAACATTCGAAATGAAACTCTTAATTACAGTTTTCACGGAAATTCAACCAAAATCAAGCACATATTATGTATTCCATTTTTTCATCGCACTACGACCAACGACAACCGCGTATTCTGCGTAAAAAAACGCTATTAAATATCTAATTATAACAAGATCGTTGGCAGCCGTCGATACTTCTTGCTATTTCTACACTATACGAATATGAGACTTTCAAAACAATCAGTACTCTCAAACTTCCGAACTGTAATAATCCAATGCAAAGAAGAAAAACATAGGCACTGTGTTGCTTTGAGTATCAGTGTACGCTCTCTTCCTCCTTACAAAAGGTACATAACAAGAGAATTGGCTATAACATTTTCTCGTAGAACACTTTCCCTTATATTTTTTCAATAAAGTTTTGTAGGGCACATTGAGCTGCCCAAGGATACGTTGGTTGGCGGTCATTGGAGGCATATGTTCAGCAATGGATGGTAATAGACTGAGATGATGTTAATAATATATGAAAGCCGGACATATGTAAGTCTAAAACAGGGGCCATATTTTTCAGTCTCAACCTTGACGCATCCAACCTACGCTACCTTCTCTTTCGTACATATATTTCACTGTAATTTATCACCTAATCATTCAAATGTAAGATAGATTAGCTTGATGAATGTTACAGCTGTGGCTATCACATACAAAGGTCCCGTATGACTTGAGTGCACAATGCAATCTAGCTTAGTACATCAAGTACATCAATCTTAGCACATAAATTAACAAGGCAAGTCGGACTGATGTGATTGCACCAATCAGGCTAATCGTGATTAAGCTTGACTCGGTTAGCGTTTGAATTCGGACTGTCTAGTATAAACTGAGTTTTTAAAGTAACTTTTAAATGTGGAATGTGTTCGGTTAGAAATTTATGTCTGTGAACTTAGACGAAATTTAGTCTGACCTAGTGGGTAGTTTACCTGAGTTTAGTGTGTACTGTGAAAGTAGCCGCTATTGGGTTAGCACGTAATCCGGTGAGAATTGAGAACATCATAAATGTGTTTACAAAAACATAACATGTTGGTTTCTGATGAAAAATAACAAATGGATTTTCATGTGAAATTCAGTAAAAGCTCTAATAGGTTCCGATTTCACATAAAGGCTGAATGTGATTTAAAAAAATTATAAATTTTTGAGACTCTATCAAATAATTTTTTGCTACATACCTACTTACTTGTATGGAGAGACACCTAAATGGACAGTAAAATTTTTCGAGTGCTTGCATGTAGCTACATTATATATTATGTCTTTGACCCCAAATGGCTTGGTAAGTAGGTATCGTTAGATACAATAAAAAATAACAAAAAAAAACTCTTCAACTGTTCATGATTAGGTAGATCATACACGTTAAGTCCGTGAAACAATAAATAAATATAAAAATAGAGGCTTATACAACCTAACCAGTTGATGTTAACAACAGTATTAGGTACCGTTTGTAACTACATGTTACTAACCACAACAGATCCTAACTCACTAGCTACAACTACGATCTAAAGCTCCGAGGGTCTTCCCACAATTTAGAGAACATACGCTTTTTCTAATTTATATTACCCTATATAACTTTCAGCTACATTTACCCGGGCCCAACAATTGGCTGACCGCACTGACCTGTAAACAAAAAAAAATGTGTTAATAATGTTATTGTAGGTACTCTAGAATATTACGTCATAGTTCGCGTAATGAGGTTTTACAGCGTTTTCACGCTACGTCGTCTTAAACTTCCGAAATGCAAACTTTCCTAAAAATAATGTATTGCGGTTTATTGACGAAACGGCACATCACCACATCCTATTTCGTCCTTGTCGTTGAAATGTTAAGTTTTTTACAGTTACGATTATTCTAACCCTAAGGCCTCTAATAGCGTATCTATCGGGTGTGTCGTTCATAATCACATTAAATGAAATGCGTTAATATACTGGTTGATATATGTCGATTCACACAAAGAAAAAAACGTTAAAAAAATGCATTTTTTCAAACAAAGTAAATAGAATAAAAATGTGTGGAAATTAGACAAAAAATCGTCAGTGTGAAAGCTCTGTTATTGTACAAATCCATACTACTTAAAAGTCCAGTTCTGTCCGTCTTTTTCTTTGTCTGTCTGTCGAGTCATTGAAGTCTTGCAGTGCAATTGAAATAAAACCATGTAAAATCTCAAACGTAATTTTGCTCTCTTCCAGGTCAACTACTATGTAGGTACAAATACTACGATAAAAACGGAGCTTTATGATAGCCTGACATAAACGAACTGTGAACTTTGTTACTGTGAAGTTTTATCAAAATCCGTTCGATAGTTCTCACGAAAAGTAACAAAAATCCACATACCCACATATAAAACTTTTTAAGCAAGTTTTGCAGTTCACGTTGAGTTTTTATTTTTAGGGTTGCATACCAAAGGAAACCATGTTCAATCGTCTGTCACCAAGTTATATCTTCTGAACCATGCTAGTTGGACAGTGGAAATTATCACAAATGTATTTGCGTTGCCGCTAAAGTAACAACTAGAATAAAAAATAATATTTTATTGAGCTCCCCTACAAAAAACGTGACTTTTTTGCTCGTTTTATAATACGAAGTAATAGGTAGTACTAGAGGTAGTAGCCACACTCGTGACTTAAAAGAATGTATTTTCCTAACTTAATCATAATTTATGGTCTACTTTAAGGACCGCTAATTGGCTAGCACTTTGATTTATATTAGTTACACAAAGTCGTTTACCTGAGGTTGAGAAAATAATAATTAAACTATAAAGTTATTAACCTATGGTCCCATTCATTCTGTTACTTTTGTTACTCTCCACTTCTTCTTCCTCTGAGCTTTTTTCCCAAACTATGTTGGGGTCGGCTTCCAGTCTAACCAGATGTAGCTGAGTACCAGTGCTTTACAAGGAGCGACTGCCCTATCTCTATTGTTACTCTCCACTACGTGCGGAAAAATTAAGTATATTATATGTATGTCGCACTAATATATTCAATTGTTTATTACCTCTTCACCCGTGAATAAAGCTTATTTATCAGAATAAAATAGGCTTTTATCCAGTTCTGAGTAAAACCGTGTTCCCTCGGGAAGCCGATAATACCATAGGTGGAAGCTGCTACAGGAATAATTTCAACTGTTAACACTTACCTATGTGGGAAAACAGAGTTGGTCGATTTATTAGTAAACAAATCAAATCATTTATTTCATTTAGGCCTTTACAAGCACTTATGAACGTCAAAAATTATAAAAGGCTGATTCTAGTTGCATGAACATACTAGTACCATGATTAAATATTGATGAACAATCGTTTTTAAAAATCTCCTTTTAAGGCCTAGATCGATCTACCAATTAGTCCCTTCATTAACTATCTTAAACTATTTCTAATAATTGAGATAATGGATATGTGAAATATTATAAATCAGAGAGAAAATCCCCAGCTTAATTCACTAATAAAAGTTCAATAAACCCCTTATTCATAATGCAAATAAAATATTCTATTGCATCTAGCGTTTGAATATCTTACGTTGCATGCGCTCCATCTTACCTACGCCATTGATAGTTAGACCTCCTGAAAGAAAATCCGCTTATACACTAGCTGAATAAGTTTCATATACCTACCTATATATTAGCTACAGGGATCATCTTTTCTACATACACCCTTTTGCTTCATATATCCTTTGCTACCTATTACGTATTTTGAGGCAAAATAAAAAGAAGCTTAGGTACCTAGGTATGCAATGCTTTTGCCCCACCTTTCAAAACTCATCCATGAAAGCACGTGTCGAAACAAATGAACGTCTAACACAATGAAGTCAATCAACCCGAATGGCCCCGACTGTCTCCGAATAGTTCCGAAGACCAAAGGGCAACCATTTAAGGCTCGAGCAGACCGGATGCGTATGCGTAACCACGCGCGTAGTCACGCGCGTAGTTACGGCGTAACCATGAGTTGTAATGTATGGAAATGTATGAGACAGGCCACACCGCTTGCGTAACGTAGACACGCGCGTCGTTACGCAAGCGGTGTGGCTGTCTCATTCCATATTATCATGGTTACCGCGTGACTACGCGTATACTCCTCCTCTGATTTCAATTATGTGCTCCAACCTTTCAGTGATTGAATTATAACGTATTCGAGATCCCGAGCCACGTGAGATGAATCTAGGTGATATTTGTGTGAGAATAGATGAATGATATTATCCTTTAGTTAGTCTGTTTGCTTTGTCAGTTAGTTGAGTACGATGAGAGTTGAATGGTACTCGTAGTTTGCGCGAATTTGCTTTGTAGTTGGATTGGTTCCTGTTAAATTGTATAATAGAACTATGTATGCAGTCGAATGTCCTTTGTGTGAAGGGCACTCGTATAACGGATATGTGAACGTTTCAGCTATATATAAAGCTAGTATTAAAGTGTCAATAGCTGCACATTAGCCTCGTTACAATGAAAAGTCAAATTCAAAATGAAGTCTAAAACTAACTTTTACCAAACAATTTTTACCAAACAATTTTAATCAAAACCATGACACAGCTACAAACTTGTAGTTAAATGTGAAAATGCATCAACGGTCGCTGTTTTTACATTATTTAAATGAGTCGGGCAGAGAACCGTGAACTGACATGATGATTCACGTTGTTCACGCATTTTTATGTTTCCCCTTTTATATTAATGAGAAAAAACTTTCTTTACCGTGATGCTGATGAGAGAAATATCTCTGAGGTAATAAAAATGGAAAAACATTGTGTTAGCATGTTCACATGTCATATTTACATCGTGAAAAGTTAGATTGTACAATATTATTCGTATAAGTAAATCTATTTCAGTCAATCAGTTTATAAATAGTACTAGCAAAGCACATTAACTTCAAATAGGAATCTTATCGTAACAATTTATGCATTTAATACCTAGAGTGGAGAGTGCATGGCTTCTAAGCACGCGAGCTTACAAATGAACGTCTTTATACCCATGTTCGACATTCAATGCTCGTTAATAAAGGCGGTGCAATGTTTGCTCAGTAAGTGGACCGCTAATGGGTACTACGGACTGACAAATAGACGCTTCTAACGTCTTACTCATAGAGGGTCCAAGGAACAAAAGACGAGCGGTATAAATATTCCAGCACGTGTATTACAATGAGTAAGCGAATACCCTCCCACATGACTCCTTTCTTTTTGACGGGAATAAAGGCGGTTTAATGAATTCGGTATATTTGGGATCCCGTCCTCGTTTAGGATATTATTAGAGTCATTAGATATGGATCAGATGACCTCAAGACGATGAAAATAGATTAACTCCAAGATTGAAAAAAAAATTGAGTTGGAAAGAAAGTAAGATTAATTTCTCTTCAGTAAAATTTATTAGCAGATTGGAAGGATTTACATAATTGTCGAGGTCGCACTTAGTGCTAAGGGACTCTTGGGCAATCTCCTAAAAGCATTGATTTGAATTCGCCTGAGTGTAGTCGATACGTGTCTAGAATAGCAATTATTTAAGGAAAGTGAGAATACGCTTCTAAGACCTTTATATTACTTGAAGAAGACGTAATGACTGCCACGTGCAGTTTATTAAGAGCAGATTCAAATAACTACTCGATGGAATAGAAACATTTATTAATTTAACAGCTTTTGAAATGTTAATTTATATTAACAGCTTTTACCAAACGTTTCATCCGCTTTCTAAAGTAACTCCCGCACCTGGATAAAAAAAAAGTGGCCATTATGTCATTCTGATACATAAGCGATATTACCTATATTGCTATATACAAACTGTCCCGTTTATAATATAAGCAGAATAGGAATAAGTACAAATAAAATTAAATAACTATAACTGTCTTTGGTCCACGAATGCTGACTTTTATGGCAACAAAAGTATGACATTGTAACTCCACTACAAAATGTACATAACCGAAGTATGCTCCACTTGCGCGCGCCAAGTAAATATGACGTGTCACAAGTCGGATAGAAAGCTTTTAAATTAATTTGAGTAGTACATCTCCAGTATTTTATGTCAAGCAATATCGCTTGTATTGTTAGCAGCGTGAATTTATGAAGCAATTTGGTCTCTAACTCAGCCTTTTGCTGTATGAATTACTAGCTGTTTTCCCGCTGTTTCACCTGCGTGCGTCCTGGTTGAAGTTCTACCAGTACCCGGAAAAAATATTGCCTCGAGAATAGTGTAGCTTTCCAACAGTGAAAGAATTTACAAAACAGTTCAATAGTTCCGGAGCTCGGACACAAACAAAAAACTTTCCTCTTTATTACATCAGTAAAGGTAGAACTATAGATTTCGACTATCCGTGATGAGAATACAAAAGTAAACTAGGTTTCTACAGGTGACGATCAATCGAAAATGTACACGAACCAAGGTCAGTCGATCATTAAAATTTCGGTCATCGATCGTACAGCCATCTTTACGGCGTTGTTACGGTATATTACATACACAGCATATTTTATTACTTTCCTGTGACCATGATTACCACATAATAAACGCCTACACGCGTCCTTAATGCTGAGAAACTGGCTATGAATAAACTTCATAAAACTGATTAAGAGAAACAATGCACGTTGCATACCTACCTATAAGAAAACGTCTGGAGCTGGTTATCGAGTTATGAGTAGGTTTAGCAAGGTAATTTCCACTTAAACCGTATATTGGACCCCCTACTCATGATTACTTAGAAAAAGTTTGATCGTGTATGTCTATCTGTCTATGATTTCTCGATCGTTCTTTCTGATCGATTGTCGATCGGTCTGCATGTCTGTTTGTTGCATCGTAGCAGCAACCGTAGCTTATAACTACAATATCGGAGCTAATATTCAAACAATAAAAATAAAGTTCTTCATTTCAGACGTCCTTTTCGTCCATGAAAGTCCTGGGGCACTATCAAATAATGAGAAATATCTTTGAAAATTGCCAACACCCACAGCTATCCCACGCGAGTGACCTCCTTCCAGTCCCGTCTAGCGCAAGACTATTACAATATCTTATTTACATAAGCGAATTACAACTTGGAAAAATGAGATTTAGAAGCTGTGGGCACTAAATGAACAGTGGGCGTCCGGCTGGTAAAGTTTCAGATGAAAAAAGGGTTTGAGAGTTCCGTAACCAAAGGATAAAACCCCTGTGACCTGTACTAAGACCGCCTTTTACTACAACCTCACGCCCAAACGTCTGTTATCAAGTTGTATCTCATGAACCGTAGGTACTGGTTACTTATACAGTTGAAATTTTCACAGATGATGTATTATTGTTTCTGCTGTAAAAGATGCTAAAGAGAATAATAAAATAAGTAATTTTGGGGGCTCCCATACAATAAACGTGATTATTTCTCGTTTCCTAAATGTAGCGAAAGCCTTAGTGCGAGAATCTAACTCTCGGTTGGCCGGTTTTTTTTTTTGTAAAGCGACGTGGACAATTCCTCCCCTTGTGGGTTACACCACACTACGCGAGCTAATGAAAACGCCTCTTGTGTCCTTTCGCGTTATTTATAATAAATGTGGCCGCTCTTCTTTGAAACATTACTCTTTGGTGCAAGATTAAAAGGAATCCCTTTTACTTGCGAAGCGACTTTATTTTAGCTATTTGGCTTTTGAGAATTTTCTTTGTGGTTTGAAACAAACATGAATTTATGGAATAACTTGTTTAGAATGCGTCGTGTTAGGAATATCTTGTTTTTATTCTATACTTTTTTGACATTTTACGCGTCGTTTAAATATCTGAGATTGATGTTAACTTAACCTTAATATAGTTGGTATAAAAATACTACTTAACCTGTTTTATGTTGCTATTTTTAAATCAATAGAAAATCAATTGTATCTCGTGTATTTATCTGCGCTCCGACAAACAACGGGTTAAATCGCCTAGCTGAAGAATACGAAACTGTATGATTCTAAAGACTGGGTTTTATTCCATTAAAGAAGGTAAATAAAGTAAATCTATAATATAAAAATGAATCGCAAAATGTGTTGGTAAGCGCATAACTCAACAACGCCTGGACCAATTTGGCTAATTCTTTTTTTGTTGTGTTTGTTATTGTCAGGAGAAGGTTCTTATGAAAAAAAATAGGGTAAACTAGAGAAGTCAGTTGACGGGAGCGAAGCCGCGGGCAAAAGCTAGTTTTACATAAATACAAAACCTCATGCGCCACAATAAATTAACACTAAAACTGTTGTTATACCAACTGACAGACAGGGAAGTAACATGCTTAAATGCTTTACCAAGCTTTAGCCTAGACACTAACTAACCCTAAAATGAACAGACAAAGCCACTATTCTCATTAACAGCAAGGCCTTGGTCCGATTGACTCAAAGCGACGGTCGAGTGTTACCCGAAAGCAATCACCAAAGTACTTGCTAACTTCGTTGAGATTCTGGGCGTCACTATAATGTTGATAAAGTAAATTTGATCATTCTGCCTACTGTGATAGTGATATTGAAAACCAATTAAGTAGACTAAAATTAAAAATAAATAAACCTGCCCTTAAACTTATACTTATCTACCTGATGAAAAATATTCTATGAAGAACCACAACGGTTCTGTGGGTCTTAGAATATAATAATTTATGTACTATACCTTTTATAGTAAATAAACAATACATCAAAATACGGTTGAGCATACTTAGATGTCCAAGTTTAAACTCCCAACCAGCAGTTACATCTCTAAAAAGTCTACGAGACAAACTGATACAATATTCTGAACTAAAAATATCCACCCCAGCCAAATTGGCGAACATCGATTGAATAGATAATGCTATGAAAAGAGGTAGAACCTCAAATTAAATAGATTCAGAAGAGATTTCCCAGCGGTTACATAATTGAGCGGAATAACCTTCTAAGCGCATCTCACCTCGGATGCTGTAAAGTTCATAATTTAATACATATTAAATTCGCTGTTTGATTACGAATAACACTGATAAATGGGTAACATAGAAGAATGAGTCAAAGAAATGTAGTTAGGAATGTTTGAAAAACAGTATGGCTCGAAAGAATGCTACTTAACGTTAGTCTGAGAAGTGGTACAGAAGAAAAAAATGCGAATCGCCGACCCAAAATACAAAATTGAAAAAAAGTGTGTTATAGAACTACGTGTCTATAGTTTAGAACAATAATATGTCAATCCGATCTGACAGTTAAATAGCTCGTAGGTATATGTCAGGATCGCACACGTAAAAAAGTCTGACATGCCACCATCATTTCACAGAGTTCATAAGTGACGAATGACCTTCTAAAACCCTTTCAGAAGAAAACAATCAAAACAACAACAAATCTACTTTATACGCAAGTCATAGTTTTCCATACTTGAAATACTAGAAGCATTCGTAGCGTAAATAAAAAGCAGAACGGCAGCTCCGGTCAGTTGGCACCATGCCATCTGGACCTGACCTCCGAACTTTAAGCTCACAGTTTTCGCCAAAATTGTATCTAGAAACGGGCGAAAGGAAGCCTAGATTTTTAAACGGGCCTTTATAAAATAAAGCCTTCTAAATTAAGGAACAGACTGGATTTGGAGAAAACGTTGCTGGTCCAACAAATTAAATTAAAGGAGTCACTTTATTTTGTGAATATTTTAGGCAGAAGTCTGGTAGGTATATCATAAAGGAGTAATTTCTGTTTTGTTCTGTTTTTTCCACAACCGGATAAAAAATTGCCTACGTATTACTGTGATTAATAATCTGTCCCATTATAAACTTTCATCAAAACACGCTCAATAGTTTTTGCGAGAAACAGGAACATATCCAAACTTTCACGTTTCATTAGAGTGTTAGAGTGATAAGAATAGCATTAAGAAAGCGTTATAATCACCTCAAGTACCGCCCAAAGCGTGTCTTCCTAGCTTTCAAGATAATAACTTATGCATAACCATTGAAAGGTAGCTCGATAGGTTAGTTACGGACGATTAAGGAAACGGAATGGTTTCCTTCATTTGACCCATTACGAGTGAAGGAAATCGACTCGATTTCTCGAAGGAAAAGTTCTGCTTTATAATCGGATTTGTTGTGTAGATAGGTATGTAAGGTTAACTTTAAGATAAAAGTAGTAAAGTCTGGTGGATTTATCTGTAAAGGTTGATAACACAAAACTAAAGTTTGCGAACGTAATGAACTAAACTTGGGTCATTTCAATGACATTATAATTTTGCACTGGTCTAGCTACCATGATCGCCTTGTGATGTATCAAATGAGCAGAAATTTTACTACGTACAGGAACCTGTTCTATTTATTGGTAATATGTAACAACGTTACGTACATTTTGACATATACCTAAAAGCTATCCAGCCGATGTCTTCTAAAGTGTTCCAAACTTATAGAGCACTTGATAAAATGTGCACCTATTTGAAAATCATAACAGCAACGCTGATTTTCCCCCTTATCGCCAACGTCGTGCACAGTAACAGCATCGTCTACTCTAATGTACTCTTCATAAAATACATACAAACGTATAAGACCTAAGATACACACACTACAAACTTTTAGTCGGCCGATAGTTTGTTTGGAAATCAGTATGAAGATGAAGCACAACGATCAGGTTTTCGGCCGGTATCTGACCGACTAAAAACTTAGATCAATATCACGATTAAGTATCTAAAAACACAAAATCCTATCGCCGAGCAACTTTCGGCCGACTGTTTAGTCTCCAGTATGTGGGTATGTGAATAGCTATTCACAGTATTCACTATTACTAGCTACTTGATAGCGTTGAATGAATAAAATCTTGGTTCCATAAGTAGAATGCGTGAGCCGCATAATTTTCTCCCTTCTATCGGATTACACAAAAGAATAATTCATTGAAACGTATTGTTGTGAACGTGCTGTTTTTCAATTGCAAAAATAATAATATTTCTTTGCAATTTACACCCTGATTCTATGCATAGAGTTGTTTTGTTTTTCTTATTACCAACCTTAGTTTCTGTGTAATGTTATATAGTCTATGCTGAAACTGATTAAGAATGCTGACGGTGAGTAGTTACTTACTTCTATCATCGTTTTTATAGTTACATTAGCTTCTCAAAATAATTCGTGTAAATGTCCTCAGGATAATGTCGTTGACCACTAATCTCTTAATCTGATTATGGACACACTTATAAATCTGTTTATCTCACACGGAGACGAAAATAGAAAAAACTATTACATTAACGGGTCACAAGACTTTTAGTTTGATATTTGACCTCATTTTATTAATATCACAATTTTTCCCATTCCGACTCATTCGAAAAATAATGTTACTAAAGCAAAAATTATCCTCATGACAGTGGCAGCTTCGCTAGGGCTTACATTTGCTTTAATATTAACAGAAAAGTGAAGGGAGCAAATATTTCGATAATGAAGATAAATAGCAGTAAAACATAGCTGCGTCAAATAAAAAAGGCTCCATCAACACTCCCTTCGGTGTAGACAGCCTAAAACTATTAATGGAATATTTTACGCAAATATCTAAATTGGTTTTCATTGTAACCCACATTTAAATGAAGCCTCCTTCTAAAAATAAATAAAGATTGACTAGACGCCTAGACGTACCTAGACTTTTACTGAATCACGGTCTCAATAGACAAGTCTTAAATCAATTGGTAAATTGAGATAATATTTGAGAAACCTATTACTTTAGGGGCATTGTTTAATCGATTATTTTATTTATATTTCTATTATAGACTTTCAGTAGAAACATCCTCACTAGTTTCTTATTTTAAAACGATCCTCCAAATAAAATCCAGCTATTTTGATGGCATCTTCGTAATTTTTTTTCGACAGATGTTGGACTACACAGTCATCTAGACGTCTATTCGCTCAAATAACCACGGCTGCCATTAGTATCTACAAAATAAAACTTGGATCTTGTCAAATTATACCAAACGTTCAAGTCTTACATACCTGTCCATAAATTGAATAGGTATATTGCAGAGCCTTACCCGGGTATAAGAAATTCCGGTACTAATATCGCGTTTTTTTGGGACCGGTAATCCCCGGTTGCTATTCTCGAGAAATCCAGGGATGAACCCTTATTTTAATATACATTGAAAACTTTGCGATGAAAGTGAGAGCCGATCCTTACGCTTAGAAAAAATAGGTTGAAACATTTCACAAACTAATGTGAACATTAGTTATGACGTGAATTCTGACACAATTCGATAATCATGTATTTATTACAAATCATTTTCAAAGTAGTGGCCACCATTTATTAAAAATGCGTAAGTTTGTTACTCTTTCACGCAAAAAATACTGGGTGGATTTGGATGAAACTTGGCAGTAATATACCTATTTTATATATCATGATAACATGCAGGCTACTTTTACATAATTCTCTAGAGAAGCGGTTTAAACTGCTGGCCGAAACTATTTTAGCATAAAAATAGTCGTTTTGTGATTTCTCTCCATTGAAACTTTCCTCATTACTTTGCTTTTAGACGGTGTCTTTAATTATTTTTAAATGCCATTCCAAAGTGTTTTCTACACAAAAATAAGAATAACACACCACTAAACGAATTTAGCTTAATGAATAGACAAAACATACAAACAACAGGCCAACCCCTTAAGTTGTTATGCACGAAAAATAAAACAATTCTTACGCAAAAAATCCTCCGCGGCGATTCGGGTACGGTAAATAGGCTCTAAATATTCAAGTAAGTGAATACGAAGACATTGTTTATAGCCCGGGTTCGCTCAGGGGAGCTGTTGGTAATATTGCATTTATCCGACATTTTAATACGTAATACATATTCGACGTTGTAAACAGGTAAGCTGTCTCTGGAGACGTTTTGTATGAAAGTAAATAACGAATGACCGTTTTTGAGACACCCTTCAAAGGATAGCTTTGTTTTGGTTGTTTTTTTAACTGCTAAGTATTGTATAATACATATATTGAAGTTGCAAACAGTATTAATATAACAGATAATGGAATGTACTCATAAATTCACATTAAACTTCATGTCATAAAATTAAACAGATTCAAAAGTTTGATCTTCACACCTTTGAGGTATCGCAGACCTCGATAGAGAACATTTGTCTTTGTATCGATCGCATGTTAGAAGAAAAAAGGTGTTGACAGCCAAAGACAATAAAGTTATCCTAGGCTTTTTCCCCTTTCTGTTAATATATTTTTTTTCCTTGAAAGTACCTACAGAAAAACGTCCAAAGTAATATATATCCTCATTTAATTTAAAACTAATTAACAAATAGCGGCCACATCCCAGTAGGTTCTAAGTTCTAAGTGATATCGACGATTTGGCTCAACCTTGGCCCAATAAAGTCACGTCTGCCGGCCTGAATCGCAAATGCATTCAGTGGATCTGAACACTACCGTTTAAATATGTATTTGCAGTTTACGTATTTTAGGACTGTATCTAAGAGAAAAAAACCGGTCAAGTGAGAGTCCATTCTTCGTAATAATGGTTCAGTGTAATACGTACCAACAAATTATTCTCAAAAGATCCATAACTTCATATAATTTATCTGATATAAATCATCAGAAAACTTATATGAAGTTTTAAGCTATATATCTTTTGCATCCATAAATGATAGGTATCGACATATGGCAAAGAAATGATACTCGTAAAATAATTCGGGCCAAACAAACCATATTATGATTAAATACCTTTTTGACTTACGTAAACTGCATGATAAAACTTTCAATAATGGAATTTAAAGTAAAGTAAAGATGGCAGGAGCTGGATGCGAGAAGCCGAAAATCGATCTCAGTGGCGTGCACTTGGAGAGGCCTATGTCCAGCAGTGGACTGCGATAGGCTGATGATGATGACGATAATGATGTTTCTTTTAAGCATTTAATTTAAATGAATAAAATAATATTAATTACTGTTGGTATAATTTGTATTTTGCCTCCGTTTCGGCAGCGGTAGCGGTTTAAGCTGAAACCACAACTGTATCTGAAAACGGTTTTATTATATTTTTACAATAAACTTTTTAACACAAACGTATGCATTTTATATGATAAAGATAAATTGTTATTAATATTGAAATACTTTTGAATAATTCATACACAAAAACTGCATACTGCTACATAAATAGTCAGGGGAAAAATACATTTTATCCCATTGAAATTATGTAATCCTCAGATCGGTCTCACACTAGCAGATTTTAAGCTCGGCTTATTCTCACGGCAACCTTCGGTTCGTATGGCACGGTGTTGGGCATATACGAACGACATTAAACAATTGACAAACGCTGGTACAAAAGATGGCACTCGAAAACGCGCGACAGTTTTTTTTACCACTCGGAATGTTCTGCGCGTAAAAAAACCGTATCGTAGTAAAAAAAACTTAACATGTACAATAATTATGCTCCCACCAAATTGTTTTGTTTCGTCTCCTGACTTCCTCACTCAAATCACGGTTGAGGAAAACCGTTTAATGTTGCAAATACAGCGTGAAAAAGATTTATCTCGCTACGTAGAACTTAATTAAAATCCTTGAGCTTTGCTATCTCGAAACTGTTGCTTTATTGCAGTTTTCTTATCATTCTCTGTCACATATTTTTCAACTTCATTTAAGACATCAGCCTACGATTTAGATAGAGTAAAGTATAAAGGTTTGAATCAAGCGTTCCAAGATAAGGACGTGACAAAGCATCCAAAACTCTGTACTGTTCCCGCCAATTGATTTTGCATTTCTGAACTTTTGTGCGTACAGGATCTTGTCAAGAAACATAGCTTTTGACAACTATTAACTTCACAATAAAACACATACAAACATCCGAATTGACAACCTTCTTCTTTTTAACCGACTTTGGCTAAAACAATATAAAGTTAATTGACGCTTGCCGTTTATAATACCTATTTTGAATTTTCAAAATAGTTTCTGCATAACTGAATAACCTAACTGAATTTCAAAATCAGAACTCGAGGCTTCGTTATTTAGTACAGCATTCAACCAAAAGGCTGTTGTTCAGTACCCAGAATATTAAATAACAGCTGTTCTATCACATTTCTGGCATAAAATAGACAGGTTTCATAAATAAAGCGCCCAAAAGTTTACCGAACATAAATCTGACGGCATTATTTACCACCCTTTGAGGATACAATGAAACTACGAGGAATTTTAAGTCTAGTTTAATTTTTAATTGATGATCCCTGTAGTTGACGATGAGGCTTCTCAGATGAAGTTTATATTTAGAAGTTAGAATTCAAATACTTAATTTCTAAATATAAAATTGAAAAAAGGATTTGTCATGTGAACAAGTATGATGGAGCTCGTCAGGTAGACATATCAGAAACCAGCCTGATTACGATAGATGTGAAATGCTTTATTAATATCAAAATTAACCAAGCATTTATCGAAATGAGTCTTTAATTTTAACATTATCAATCACTTCCCAGGAAGAAAGCTAAGAAGCTAAAAGATTAGGAGGATGATGATAATGCCAAAAAAATCACATGGCACTTACAAAATGTTCATCAATAAGCTAATAAAATTGATGTAGCTTTAATCCATGGGAAAATCAATTGATAGTTCAAAACTGTACATAATTCTCAATCCTTACTTCCAAGAATTACTAACTTTCGAAACTTAGCATCGATTTATAATAAAAATACCTCTCAACTTGCTAACAACATAACTTTGTAAAGTAGAGCCACAAGATCAATAAAACGGTCTATTACAGTTGACTATTTTCGTTCTACAAATAGTGTACATATCGAACGAGCCCTACAGTTCGGGAGTTTATTTTCGACGTCTATAAAAGTTTGTGGAATTACCTATTGAAGTAGCTGTGCGAACTTTTATCCGATCGTCGAAGGTCGGATTACGTTCCCAAAGGGAGCAATTTCTTCGTTTATTATTTTAAATCATAACATTTATGGCGAGACTGACTAAGGTTGTTCATTTTATGGCTGTTTTTATAATTGATTAATAATATTTTTAGGATAAAAATAACAAATCGATGTAAAAAGTACCAGTCAATGCCAGTAATTATAACAGTCTTCTTAAATAAATTTTACGGAATTATCAAAAAGGTTTAGCTTGAAAATTTGAATTAACGATTCATTCTGGAGTTCTCTATTAAATTAAAACCATGTTACTGCCTAAATACCATTACATATTAAATAATTCATTACTAATTTAACAAGAATGTTTTGTTGATGAAACCAATCATTCGAACATACGTATTCCACGTACACTCATTCAGTTTTCAATAGCTATAACGTAAACTATCCATTTAATACATACTAATGAATAAATAATATCCAATATAGCACGCATTGTTCCTATCAATAAATTTTCAATGAAAGCCAGTTTTAATCCTTTTATGGCTTTAGCTCGAACTTGAACTTAAAGTTGACTTCGCCAGAAAATTAATGTGAAGGATCATACAAGAGAATAAATAAGTTAGAAGAGTTCCATCTAAACTCGTTGTTCTATCTACTATCTGACTTTTAGCTTGTGCTGAAGGAATTGAGACGAAAAAAATATGATGGACCTAAAATGTTGCCTTGCGGAAATGCAAATAAAATCGGAATATTCGCTATTTTGGAAGTAAAAATCTTAAGATAATTAATTACACATCATATTATTTTGTAATTCTAATTAAGTAAACTTGATAGACGTTTTATTATTTAAAAATGTTATGCAATTCTAAGAAAACTGGCTACACAATCGAGTCAAATGCCTTCTCTAGTTTAGCAATAACTTAGTAAATCTCGGGATTATAGTGTTCGCGTGACAAAGGAACTTGAATTTTGCATGGGTGACCATTGAAGCAGTCACGCGTGACCAAAGGTCGCGTATGTTTTCCAATTTAACGTATACTTTCATCGAACATGAACACGTAAAGCCAACTAAGACTAATTAAGATGTCGAACATTTGCTTAATGTAGTTAATATTGTGAAGACTGGAATAGAGAATGGAAATAATTACAAGTATATATTCAAATATTACTAGAGTACAAAATAAATAAACAGTAGCCTCCTCTATATACATCCTCTATATAATGAAACTTGGTTAAAAATCTATGTACCAAGATTGGAAGTCTAAAAAAAGTTCTTCAGTTTGGGCAGTGAAAAACTACTAGTGTTCTCTTTAAACAATATTAAATTTTCCATTCCACTAATCAACATTTTTGAATAAACAAACAAAAAGTACTTCCATGAACAATAAACGAAATTTAAAAACAACTGAAGAAATCAAAAATAACTCACTTACGAAACTTGTTTCGAAGTTATAGAAAATGTATTCAAGCTAATAATATTCTGGTAACAGCTAAGCTGTTTCAGGAGTCCCCATAAACAATGCCAAAATACAAATCTTGAAATTATCCAAACGGTTTCTTTAGAACATTCTATTTTTACCGAATCATAAATCAGAACTTTTTGTGTAGTTGTGAACTAATTTGAAAGAGTTGGGACTCCTTGTGAATTCGCAATTTCTCTTCTTACATCAAAAATTTTTGTGGGAGTAAGAACTTGTATTTTTTACTTTAATTAAGAATCTTAGAAGCCAAAGTAACGTCAAACTAATGAGTCTGTACCTTGATCATACATTCAGGGCATCTCAACTAAATAATGTACCTTTTTATGCAGTGCATTTAATCGGATTAACTTATTAAAAATGAATCCTTTGAAAAGCAACTGATATTCTTTTTGTGTGTTCTTTATTTATTAACTTAACCTAGCACTTTATGTATATCAACAGGCCCAATGACATCCAAATGAACCCCATAAATGGCTGTGGATTCACCCTTTCACCGTAGAGCGTCATAAATTTTGCCCACGCCTATAAAAAATATAGCCCTGATTTTATATAATAAACTTTATACCAACCTATTCGAGAAAAGCATTAGATTTTTACAACCCTAGAAAGGCCAGTCGCATTTTATGAAACGTTATTGTATTTCGTTGAAATAAATTAGTCTTCAATCGGATTGTCTATAGGAAGCTCTGTGACGGCGTACTCAATCAAAGTTGAACAATGGCCGCTCCAGTTGATCCCAAATTGTTAGTAGATAGCCACTCTATCAACACTAGTAGGTACCTACTGCCTGTCCTTGGACGAGGTCAACCGAATTTCATTTTTAATGAAACTGAAAATGGCCTTGTCACTTTACTGGTACTGTTCAAACAAGACTAACTGATGTAAATAGTAATGTGATAATGGAGTAGCGACTAATGGTTCAAATACATTTATTTTTCATGCTTCCCAAAATGTCTAATTGGATATTTTATTAGAACCAATAAATAATGTGTTTAGTTGGGTTTTTCTTGGTATATCAGTAAATAATAAGTTACACGGGTTAGCGAGGCGGAGGCTGATTTCGTCTTTCTTATCAGTGTGAACTATCAATGATCGACGTTTGCAGTTATGACTCAACACTTACTTTACCTATCTCCGTTACCTTACAAAATAGGTATGTGACCTAAAATCATTTTCCCATACACGTCCTTGACCGTAAAAAATATACAAAACGTTTTCAACAGATAAGACAGTACAACAAAGGCTTATTGTTCGAAGAGTTCAGCCGATTATTATTATTGTATAGAAATGGGAAGACGGAAGCGTGGTAATAGGTTTAACCTCAGCCTATAACGGCTGTGGCAGAATCGATGTCAACATTCCAAGGTCACTAGGGCAGGTATACACTTACGTACGTAAATGTTCGACAGTTTTTCACAACATCGGTAAGGCATAGTTAACTTGTGAGGACATAGTTGCCGTTGAAGGTATTATTTTATCGATATTAAGACTGACCTAAATATACCTAACTATTGATTTTTATAAGTGCAAAGCTTTATCGATGTGAAATATAACTTTCGTATTGTCATTTTACTATTGTTTGTCACGATATGGGAGAGCTAAGGAAACATTTTTTTCGGGTTTTCAGGTGAAATTATAACTTTATATGAATTAGAATTTCACGATTAGAACACCCTTTTTGCAATCCAGGCTGTAAAATTGCATGCAGGAACATAAAAAAATTTAATTCAAAACTTTTAAGTCAAACTTGGACGTGAGTCATTCTAGTCCCACATTTTCCAGCTGACAAAGCTTAAAAAGAAGGCCAAAGCAAAACTCGAAGCTCAAGCCCCAAGTTCCATAAAACAAGGCTTCTAAAGGAACCAAACACAGCGTGTAATGGGTTTTACGGAAAGTTTACTAACTGTCATGTCACACTGAGTAGATTAAATAAAACTGTTCCGAACTTAGCCGACGAGACCACGGCTAGTCACGGATTCACGATATTCTTTCGTCAACTCGTAAATATGTTTTAAATGTTTGTGGGTCTATGTTGGCTTTTTTACATTTTCTAGTTTTGAGAATGGCATGTGTTTGGTTCTTAATAGTGGTCATAAAAACTTTGCTACGAGGAGCATATACCTAAGTATATCCAGACATTCAGACTAAATATTGTGACTGACCCGAAACTCAATATCTTATGTACCTTACAACCAGTAGACCAAAGGGCATTGTTGTTGCTTTAATTATTAAATTATTATTGAAGAACAACAACACAATTCACAATTAAACTGAGTTACACCTTATGCGTAACAACACAAAGTCTTATTTCCAACAAAAAATTCAAACGATTAAAGAATGAAAAATTGGAACTTCCAAAATAAAATGCTGAAGACACTTCGTGCTATCCCCGAGTGTGGAAGGGCACGGCTTAACTCATTACAACCCGAATCGTACCACCGGCCTTGAATGTTGCATTTGTAAATAAAAAAGAAAAATATGGAGTAGAACCACTTTCATGCTACACGTTTAAAGTTTTCATAACTTTTTCACGTGTATTTTTATGAAATGAAACTCCAGTTTTTTGTTTTAATTTCATTACACTATGAAAGACCGTTCGTTGCTATTTTTGACCGCTGTATTCGCTGTCTTTTCATCATACAACAAAACTATGGATTTCCCCAATTGTTTTTTGTAAAATTTTGACAAAACGGTATAATATTTATTGTATGTTGCAGTAATCAATTTGCTCTTATTTTCTCAAATATGAATCGCTTCTAGAGAAGAGTAATTTTTTAGCAAGGAGAGCTTCTAGAGCAGACAAAACCTGACGATTTTTCTCTGTCACTTTTCGAACCATTTTTTCGATCATTATCATTATTATCAGCATCGCAATTTATCACTCAAAATTTTACAAAGCTTAATAAATTCACCAGTTTTTCCCACAAAAAATGGTAAGCACAAAATGGCCCACGTCCAATTCCTTCGTTAAATATAATTTATAACTCTTTAAAACTCACATTTTCATTATACTGCTCCATAAATCTGCTATAAAACAAAAAGTTTCGATCGTTCAATTCAGTAAAGAATACTTGAAGGAGGAAGAAATAAATCAATCAATACATTGACCTCATTAATATAGTCTCAAGGTCAGATTATAATTATCTGAATGGTGGTCTGTCAGTCTGATATAGTTAGATTAGAAGAACAATAACCAGAGATCGTCAATCTTTGGCTGGAATTGTTCTATTCTGTTGGTACAATTGAGAGCTTCTAGAGCAGACAAAACCTGACGATTTTTCTCTGTCACTTTTCGAACCATTTTTTCGATCATTATCATTATTATCAGCATCGCAATTTATCACTCAAAATTTTACAAAGCTTAATAAATTCACCAGTTTTTCCCACAAAAAATGGTAAGCACAAAATGGCCCACGTCCAATTCCTTCGTTAAATATAATTTATAACTCTTTAAAACTCACATTTTCATTATACTGCTCCATAAATCTGCTATAAAACAAAAAGTTTCGATCGTTCAATTCAGTAAAGAATACTTGAAGGAGGAAGAAATAAATCAATCAATACATTGACCTCATTAATATAGTCTCAAGGTCAGATTATAATTATCTGAATGGTGGTCTGTCAGTCTGATATAGTTAGATTAGAAGAACAATAACCAGAGATCGTCAATCTTTGGCTGGAATTGTTCTATTCTGTTGGTACAATTGGATGCAATTGAACTACTAAATATGTTGCTATCAAGAAGGCGAAGAAACCTCTCTCCCGATATTTATTACATAAACATAGATATAAAAAGAGCATATAAAGTTATACCTGCCGCATATATCCAGATTCTTAAAGGCATATAAGATCAAATTGACGGTCACCTAAACGGCCCAGTAATTTTATTTGATCAAAGAAAAACATAACAAACAAGTTGATTGATTCATCAAGTAAATGTAGGAAAACATTTCCGAGTACATAGAACAGAAGCCATCAAAATATTCGTCGTTCAGAACTCGCATTACGTAAGTAGCAAATTGTATACAAACCGAAGAAGAAACTTTGAGTTTCTCTGAACCACACTATCTTCCATCTTGTTTGGAAATGAAACGCAAACAGATGTATCTGAGTAAGCCATTCGGAGAGTTTAAAAGCCATATTCAGGGAAGTGGTGTTTACAGGCTTGCAACTTTTAACTCTCAATATGTCTCGTCAATGCACACTGACACCTCTTTTAACTCCTTCAAGTTCTGCTTTGCGAACTTAAATCAGTCGTATGTAATAGGCAATAGAGTTTAAAATGTTACGACAGTTTTTGTATCAATATTGTCATCCTTAAGGAAATGTTTGGAGTTCTCAAAAAGTTCTGTGGGTGTTAATGACATTATTTTTAACCATTTCTCCATGAGCATATTTCTTAAATAAATTTTGCTCAGAAATATAAAAATACCCCAAAAATATTATTTAATTATTCAGCCGGTTTTATGAAGACCACATGTGGTTAACGATTACATCCCTTAGTCAATACTGGCAATCAAAGCTCATATCCTTTTATGTCTCTAATATGAGGCTTGACCTACTTGGATGGTCGCCGCGGGAGATCCCAAGATTGAGTCTCGTGGAAACTGGTTCATCGGGATTTCACGGTGCGTGGGCTCCAAACTACCACTTTGGCGATGTGCCAGGGTGATCTGTCAACTAGTGATGCACTGGTCCTATTCATTAATAGTGATGGAGTATTCCAGTTTCCATAGAGACGTGTGCCGGGATGTGAAGTGGGTGGATCGTTATAGACTTGGAGATTCTTGTAAAGGAAGCCATTGAAGAAATAATTTCTCCTACAATGTGTTCCGCTAGTGGAGTTGCCCACTTGTGCTATTTATGACATAATCCTTACCCCACTATGTCTGTTTGGATATATTTGATGAAGTGAATACCTGCACTACGTGAGGGCTTGTCACGTACCTACGCCCAGATTAATGTACCTTAGCAAGTTAAGTTGGCACCAGAAGTAGTTGAAAATAGCCAAATTGAATAACTTTGTCGTTTCACCTGCATCAATTTATCACAACAAACGACACCGTTTGTTATAAAATATAGGTTGTCTTTGATATAAAATATAGGTAAGTAGGTATATACCGTCACTAAAAATACCAGCTCAGATTACCTAAACTTTTCAATGGTATTTTACAAAATTTTACTAAATTTTACAAAACTAGACCAATTATTTCAAGTAAAAGCTTGTCAAATAATTTTCAGTACAAAAACCACAACATAAAGTTTTTTTTCGAAATACGACGCAGAAAATTGTCTACAATACACCAAATAACTCATAAATAAATCAATCAATATAAACTGCGACGTCCCCAGACGGACAAAAAGAAATATTATAGTATTATTGTAAGTTGTATAGAAAACCAAGTCTGCAACGGAAAAGCTCGCTTATTCTCTAACTAATTCCCGAAGGCAAGTTTCAGAGACTTTGTTGGTTCGAAGCCTTTTATGGTGTACTCTATGGAACACTAATAAGCGTTGTTTATGCCTAATATTTATTTATCCTGTACATATTTGGGGCCTAGACTATGCTATATTATGATAACCAAATAGATATACAATAAATAGTGAGCAAAAAAGTATGGAAAGAAATAAATGGAAATGCAACTACTGTCTTATAGTAAAATCTTTCAAAACGTATTGGTAGTTAACAGAGTTATATACTTATTTATTGGTCACAGACCAATCCTTCAATACTCACAAATCATACCTTTCAACTCCATCAAAATCGTAACTAGCACAAATTGCCCATACTCTCTGTCTAATTAGATAATATTAAAATGATTTATTTCAACAAAACACTACACTAGGTAGTTTCGTTGGCAATAAACATACGTCTTTACAACAAAGAGTGTATTGTGTTTCTGCCAAAACTTATGAAAGGACCTCTAGAATTAACTAACCTTGGTGGTGATGTGAAAAGACGAGTAAATTATGGATTATATATGTTACCGTAAGATTACAAACATCGTTAGATTACAATCTATCTCGAGAGATTGTAAACTGTCGAATTATTGTGAACCGTAACATCTGATTGCAATTTAACGCATTATTTTTCGCTATATTATAATCTATCGATGAGAAATTGTCAAATTGTCAACTGTCCGAAAGCTCTCTCTGATTGGTCAGTCTTTTTGTAAGATCGACCAATCACGACCAGCCGTTCTGTTCCCATGGAGTTCCCGTAGAGTTAGGAATGAAATAGAGGTGTCAGTTAAATAAAATAAATGCTCTTCAAAAAATGGAAGTAAGCACGCAACATGCAGCAAGCATGGCTTCTGTCACGGCTCCGGCGCTGCGGGGCTTCGGCGGTCCCATGCGAGCTTATCGTCGCAGATGGTTTTCACGCTCACCACCGCAGCTTCGGCTTGCTGGCCGGCTCCGCCGGCCAGCCTCAGCCGCGGCGGCGAGCGCTGAAACTACCTGCGCCTCAGCTCGCAGGCCGCCTCGCCCCTCCGCGCCTACGCGGTTTTGAATTGCACTCTAGGGGTAGGGCAGACAAGACTACGTGGAGTCGGTTTTGCAGCGATTCGTTTTCGTCACTAACTTCAATTTTTAATACAATTTTTAATTGTGTGTAATTTGAGTCTTAAAAATTAAGTACAATTTTTGATTTTATAAAAAATTAAACCGTCACTTATTTTTGCACGTCTATTCTATTATATTTTTATTTATGGCAATCCGTGTCGATGTCAATGTCGACGATTCTGCCAATGTGACACCGGGAGTTGCAAAGAACATTGTCTTTTTTGACGTTCTACCAATCAGCGCGCAAGATGCATTCCGTTCTACGCCAGTTGACAATTTGACCGCTCTACATCGCTCTCGATCTTACAAAAAGACTGACCAATCAGGGAGAGCTTTCGGACAGTTGACAATTTGTCAATTTCTCATCGATAGATTATAATATAGCGAAAAATAATGCGTTAAATTGCAATCAGGTGTTACGGTTTACAATAATTCGACAGTTTACAATCTCTCGAGATAGATTGTAATCTAACGATGTTTGTAATCTTACGGTGACATATACATCGTATATTGTTGATGTCTCGGATAGTGTTTTGTAAGGGTAGGTACTTGATTTACTAGTAGGTGTGTATATGTTCGTGTAAAAGCTCAAAATACGGTAAATCGTAATATTTCCCGGAAAACCTAAAAACCAACTTATTTATAAAACGTATAGTTATCGGCACCTATCTTGAACTCTGACCTTCACCTGCGCAGTTTTGTGGTATGAAGTGAGGCGCGGGGGCGGACTAAAGCGGTGATTGGCCCGCAGTGCATCGCGTCATAGCCGTCACTCAGGATTGGTTCTTTGCTAGTAAATCACTTCTGCACAGATGTAGGTCAGAGCACAAGATTCGTGCCGATAACTATAGTCGTCCGTGCAGAAGATTTCACTTGGTAACAGTACCCTAAGTTTTTACAGGTGAAACTTGCCATGATTGTACTAATGTACTAAAACTTACCAGAAAAATCGTTTCATTTAAAATCGCCCCCGCCAACCCCTTTGGCTACTGATAAACAGATTTAAATGTAGAGAGATTATTTAAAGAATTTCCACCTAGCAAAATTACAATAATAACTCCAACGCGACCGGTAGTCATACTAATTCTACGCAAATAAAACACTGACACAGTTGATGAGTATTTCACATTTCACGGTGCATTTCCAAACATTGTACGTTGCCATCAAACCCAGTTTATAGTTGTGAACATATGTTAGTAACGATCCCTAGCGACCGAAGTTTATTTACCTTCTTTCATTGACTTGAAAATCTGCTAATTCACACACATTTTCCTTCTCATAGCGGCTGCCAACAGCTCGTTTGAAGTATTTTCGGCATCATCTTTTTGTTCAACAGTGATAATTGTACGCACTTGAAAATGAAGTTTGTGTTTCGTTGAAATATGCTTTTAGTGTTCCTTATTGAAGCTTATATTTTTTTATTCTAAACTAAATATTCTTTTTTTAGTCATAAAATACAGTTTCATATCAATCGTCTTCGGAATTCAAATTATTTAAACACACATTTTGTGGGAAATTACCCGCTGTGGGTTGCTTGAGGGGAGTGCAGACTTTTACTACCTATACCAGGTCTGCGATAACTCTTTTGAATAATCCCGCAAACCCAGTAAAACACACCGAAACTTGCTTTCTCCATTTAACAAAATATCAAAAACAAAAATAGGTTTTTTTAAAGATTCCCAGACACCTTTATCCAAACAAATACTTTTTCGTGTTGATTGGCGAAGTCACGAATCGAACCGTTCTTTACAAAAGCATGACTCCGTTGTTTCACCTCAATTAGGTTATCTGCGAAAAAGGGTCGAGGCCCAAGAAAACATGAACATTTTTCTTTCAAAAATGAAGCTTTCAATGAAAAGATTTGCTACGGAAAACCGTGCTGAAAGCGAGTATTTTTTTAGGTGTACACTAGATACACTTGGTCCTGGTAACTTTTTGTCAAGACTAGTAGAACTAACTGTATGAAGAAAAGCTAATTTATTTGATTTTACAGTGCAAGTTCGCATTCACCATGAAAACGATACATACATTTTAGCAATTTTTACAACTAAATAGTCAAAGTGTTATTCGGCGATAATTTTAATAAGCACTTAAAGGTAATTTATGAGTAAAAAAGCCTTCTGTAATATATTATACTTAAACTTCAGAATCCATTTAAAAATTGTTCATTTCCATTGCCAGGTACCGTGATACAGCATGTTTTATTTCTATTCTTTCGAATACCTCACCAATAACAGCTCGGATTTCGGTAAAAATACTAAGAAGTTGGCGTGGTAGCTGTGATTCTATCCAGAATGCAATTTGGGTTGACCTCTCCAACTATTTCTAGCCATATCGAATAATATATTTCGTTGTATCACTATTAGGTTTTCCATTTGTACTCTGATTTTCAAGCGACAATCAACAATATTATTTTCCGGAATTTGACAATGTTCCAACACCTGATCTCTAAATAAGATCAACCTGTATCAGCCATTGCAGAGTAAATACCACTTTTATTTTGAAACAACGATCTTAAAAAAAATGTGCAATATTAAAACTTCAAAATATATTAAGTACGTATTACATTGAAAGAGACAACATGTAAGTACCTACTTAATACAATTTTACCTAAGACAGTGTATTTCTTGATAATGGACAATTTAGTCGTACGATTATAAAGCTTGCAAATATAGGAGTATCTAAATATTTCAGTTGGTGACGAGTTGTCTCCTTCCTCCACATAATAATATGTTAGGTAAACAAACCAATGGAGAACATTTACCTAACAAGGCAACTCGTCAGTATCACATAAATCGAGTTAACCACTCAACCGATGTCGAATATCGATAAACAAATATGTCACGTACCACGCAAAGGGCTGCCAGGTTTTTGATAATAACGAAGTTATTTGTTACGGAAAGATCAATTTTGAAATTCATACGCGTATTTTTGAGTAATTTTGTATATAACTGAAATATACGGTCTGTTTTCTGAATTATCAAACCATTAAAATAAAGTAAAAGTTTGATACTTAGGCTACTTTTAACCTGCTGTGAAACTTAGGTACCCCTTCCGGGACACGCATTTAATACACAAAATACTTAAATATCACCAAACCACTTAAAACATTCGTAACGTACGTGGTTCAAAAGTCTTCACTATTCTAAGTCAACATAGGCCACAGTATACTCGTCATACATCCATTTAGTCCACGTGGCAACCATGATTCACCTATCGTGACAAATGAGGTTCCAATACGTCACGCATCTATTTCAAAACGCGACTTCCATCATAATATCCTTCGCGTTTCACAAATCTGTCACCGTTTGTCTATTCCAAAAGATCGATGGGTTTATTTCATAGGACGGGATTACTTTGTGAATATATTTGGTAAAGTTGTTTATGTGTAGCTTAGCTTCATAGACACAGATACGTTTTCGTTCTCTAATCGGCGTCTAGAGTCGTCTTATAGCCCAATGCGGGTTCTTGGTTAATTAATACCTACTTAAGTAATTAGAAACTTAGTTTTTTGAAGCAGTAATAAATAGCATTTTTGATCAAAATGTTAACTTTACCTGAAGTAATACGTGATAGAAAGGTATAAATAGAAAAAAATAAGAATATTGTATGAGGTGTGTTGTTGACAGGTCGCCAATACCACGTTGTCGATAAACGATATGAAAGCAAAAAAATACGCTGCTCTTTTTCTCCGATCATAGATCAACATAGAAGGAAAACAGTCTTAATTCAATTTTCTAAGAAAGCTAACATTTGGAAATATCATAAAAAAAGAAGGAATCCCATAGGAGTATGTCCTCGTGTACTATATCATGGTCTTCCATTAGAGAATCAATCAGAATTTTGCTTCCAATCACATTTCACAGCACCCTAGTGGCCAATTTCTTGCCAGACAGGAAAATACGGTAGTAAATTGGCTAGACTTATCAATATTTATGGTATTAAAAATCATTTAGCGATTGTTAATAATACTAATGTAAGTAAGTACTTACTTTAAGACATAATCTTAAAAGTAAAAGTTAAAACTAGACAACTAATAGTAGGCAGCCTTTGATATTAGAAATACAAGATATTAAAAGTGTTACAAGATTATTTCTTGGATCTTAAGCCAAATGTAAGTAAACAGCAATGGCATGGCAATTGGTAAGATATCGACATACGCAGCAATTCTACTGCCAAGTTACCCTACAAACGATCCCCTCGACAGTAGAACGACTCAATTTCCCGCACATGGTAATATTTCAAAAATAATTATGATTTACGATCCGCGTCGTAACAAGATGAGCGATCTGACATCGATAAATATTAGCAGGCAGTGGAATGAAGAGCAAAAGTGAAATGCTACTCAGTCGTTGTACAATTCCACGTCAGAGGCCGTCAGACGGATTTGAGTAAACTCTGACACCAGGGGTTGCGGGGTGATTAAACCTGCAATCCATTCGATAAGAAAAATAAGACAGTAACATCACTAGTCTTCCAATTCTGGCACGAATGTTAATCAAAGGTTTTTAGACTTTTAATCTAATTAAGTGCTAGCTTTGATGCGCTTACATAGTGAACAGACGCGATTGATTGATTACCTCGTTAATTTAATTGAAGAATGTAGAGAGGTATTGAACATCTTTTTGAGGATTTTCGTGTGGAAGTGGAAATCAGTCCCTTACACTCAATCACAGACACTCCGTCGATCCAATTGATCTAATTGCTGATGACAAAAACGATAGTTGATTGCGGAAGAATTTCGATGTTCATTTCAGACTTGGGTAGAAACTTCTAGTTAGGCACAGGAGCATTTGCTAGGTGTGACGAGCCAACCTTCGAATACCACTGAATCAAATAGGTATAACTCTGAAAACTATTGAAACATTCCCATTCATTTCTACTATACCTAACATTTCTTTATGAAGGAACGTCTAAACGAGATATACATGTATTTGCTACTCCTGCTATTAACTACTCCCCGCGGTTTGATCCACGTCGCAGGAGAACTCTTCCCGCTGCCGGGTAAAAAGTGACCTATAACCCAAGTAGCAAAATGTAGCCCTGTAATTATCCTAGGAGCACGTATTTTTTAATCCTATAGAAATCCTGTAAACGATAATATAGCCGCATTTGGGCGCAGTTTATTGGACTATTTCGCCCTATAGTCGCTTTGTTATAATCCGGTAAAGTGCTATTTGATTTTATAATTACCTTATCAAGTGCTTTAACAAAACATATTTGAGCTATAAAAATCCGGTAAATGCACCCAAAAAGAGCGATTGGTCCTTTTATGATCTGGCGCGTGCCGCTACTAGAGTAATTGGTCCTACAGTGATCAGCGTAATATCATTAGTAGATTCATTCAGTCGATCATTCGTTCTTTTTTCGTTAATTCATTGTACTGTGCTTGTGCATGACATTGAATCCTCTTTTATTTTCAAAATATAAGTAAAGTCACATTATAATAAGGTTTGTCATTATGTAACATTTGTCGTGTGCCTGTTTCGTAAAGAGTGCCTACACAACTTGCGAAAATAATTTTATTGATTAAATGTTAGACGATAATAAACATATCTTCATACGCCTTCAAAATTTAACATTTTCATTATTTGTTAATTCAGTAATAAATTAATAAATACCTGTCCTACATAGGGCGCCATTACATTGCATTTATCAGAACCTTTATATGACTTTTTAATCTAAGTTAAGACGCTTACATGACATACCTACGCCACCATATTTAAGTTTCAAGGTTCCTTACTTATAAAAATCAGAGGCTATGCTAGCTTGCTGCTAAGAATCCGTTAAGGGTCACGACTAAGATAAAATTGTTCTATAATATCTTTACCTCTAGCAGCTTTATCTGTGGCATTTATAGGAAGTGCATGTCTTATAGAAGAATGAAACAAGACGTTAACAAGATAAAACAATCTTACTAAATGCGATTATCGGATCAAAAGTCACACTTTGCTAATAACTTTTATAACTTGCATTTATAAGACTGATCCTGACTGACTGCTCTAGTAAGAGTCGTGTAAAATAATCCTATTGACATTTATAAAACTAAACTATACGGTCGAAAGTACTTGTAGTGCAAATCATCTTAAAAGATGCTTTAGCAGGATCAGTGGTCTAAGTTAATGCGTCTACTAGATTTCTATAAGGCGTGTAATCTTATTAGTCAATTGCTATAGGAGAATTTTGCTAGTTGGGAAGTATCCACTCTCAGGCTATAGATATTGCGTCTCAAGCTCGACAAAAAATCTTAGTAGGATGTGCCCGGAATTAGTGATACATGTTACAGTCAATTGTTTTTAAGGCTTTTGCGGAACTCTAAAAACATAACTCACTAGTTGCTCATACAAGGTCAATATTTTAACATGCATACAGCACTGAAAGTCAAAGCCAGCATTGCGCTTAGAACAATAGCAGGTAATACATAATGGTGTCTTCGCAGCCTTATTATGAATTCTGTTCTGATGCTCAGAACTTTATAACTGTCTTAAAGGAGATTTGTTGCAGGTCATACTGGGGAGTGCCTTTGTATTTTTGTTGCCAGAAAACAAAACTGGCAGGTTACATTTCATTTTAGGAAAAATATGGAAAAAGTCTGTGATGAATGAGGTACCTATTCAGCAGTAGGTAGATAAAAAGAGGAGTTTAGAAATTGGTTTTAGTTTTTTTCTATTTGTTTTACTGCTATCGACGCCAATAAGAAACTGACATGCCCAAAAATCTTTTGATAGTTATTATGTTTTGCCCAAATTTCTCCTGGTGTTTTAGATATACATACATAGTATTAATATAATGCACCGCCAGGTCGATAAGCATCGATATTTTAAACTTCCTTCTTAAGTAATTTAAACCATTATTTCCTAGAAATATAATAGCTGGTATAAAGGAGCAAGTTAAACGATGAAAACTTTATCCGTTTGAAGTAAAACCACTTTGATTTTACCTAGACTGACATTATCGAGAGACGGTTTAACTACGGTCGATTACTCTGATTTCCCATGAGAGCTGAACGTAACTTTTCTTTAACACATTCACTGCGTTACGGCAAGTATTTGGCCGTATTTGACTCTCAGCCAGTGCGGTAGCTCGTTGTCCTTGTTTTGCGTACTGTGCGGGGGCGATTTATCTAAGTTCCCTTGCGCGTAGGAATGAGATAGTGATATTTTCAATATTGTTGCTTTTAATATAATAATATTGTACACTAACAATATACGGCAAAATAGTTGCCGTAACGCACAGTAAAATAATTATTTTCATTCAGTGCGGTACGGCGAGTATCTTGCCGTACCCCCCCAACCCCGCACCACATTGCATGCGTCCGCGCGGCGGTTCAGTGTGCGCTAGTGCTGGCCGTAAGCAAGACGTAACAATATTTTTTGTGAAAAATATTACGCGGTTCTGCTACAATGAGACAATACAAATACAATGTTCACATAAAAAACTGGATTTGAGTAGAGAGAGAGAGGGGAAATCATCATCTTGATGCCAAAGATGTCAAGTGTGAAAATAATTCAGTGGAATAACTACCTACTTACTAAGTTTCATACACGTCCTTTAATAGTTTTTAGTTTTTTTAAAATTGGTCTGTTGGCGTAGTGGTTGTGGGTTAGATTCCCACACAAATCAAACATTCTTTGTCTAGTTGTCTTGGTCTGGGTGTATTTTCTAACTATACTATGCATTATATGTATTTGGGACTAGGTGGCGCTATAGTGTGATTGTGGTAGAATATAAATACATATTTATACATATTATATAATTAGGTTACATAATTATGTTGATTTATATAATAATATAACACTGATAAATATGAATATTTTATCTACAATAAAAAATATTTTTAAACTATCGACTATCATTCCAGAAGTAAACCCCATCCCTAGCATTTTTTCACTTCTACGCTGTACGGCATATATATTGCCGCGAATGAAAGATTTTGAAAAATCTCTGTATCTTTCAAAGTATAACAGAGAACCCGGGGCGACTGCAGCTAGGTGTATACAAGGATATAGTCTATCGATTTGTTGATAAAAACCATTGATATAGGTGGTTTCCACGTCTGTATAGGCTTTGAAAGTCAGGTTCTGGTACGGCAAAATAGAAGCCGTAACGCATATCAGGAAATATAGATACGGGCAGCATTTGTCTCGTATCGCACTAGTAGAAAGTTTAGATTTAACGCTGCCGCAGTGAATGTGTTAACTTATAGAATCTATTTCCAGCGAAATTCATAAAGAATTTATAATTCTGTCCAATTTTGAGAAATATTTTTCATAACTTTTTTTTGCGTTTGAATAAAAATGTTAATGTTTTAGAATAAATCATATAGCTATATTAATTAAAAACACAATGGATGATGATTTCCCGGAAACCAATATTTAAATCTATTCCATTACGAATTGTTCAGAAATTAATATTTATACTACACGGTTGCAAATCATAACTACAAATCACATACGGATTTATTAGTACCAATTAAATACTGGATTAACGTTCGCAATTTTAAATAACAATTTTATCGTAGAACGTAAAACAATAAATTAAAACTACACATTGGATTGTAGAAAGTGTAATTAATTTGTATTCAATTCGGCAACTAAGTTCGACTTATTGGTCATTTTCTATTTTATATACGCGTGTCAAATAGACATTCTTAAGCTATGTGCAGACTATACATTCCAACGTACGCGACGCTTACACACATTTTCGACACACGTGCACGTGCTCAAAATATACGCAGACTTTACACGTAACCGACGCATAGTAAGAACTAAGAACGTCTAGTCTGTGCATAGCTTTAGAGTCCTAGTCGTTCGCAATCCGTAGATACGCGCACGTATGTATGTCATTACAAATTCTATTTTGGGGACAAGTGTGAATCTTTTGTTTTAAAGAGTAGCTAGCTAGTAGCGTGACATAGCATCATTTGTTGGTTAAATATGTAATAACTGCACACCGTATGTATGTACCCTTTTGTGAATATATAAACACATTTACTAAGTAAAAGCTACGTTTGTAGACTCCTACGTTGTAAAGTATGCAGGAATTTTGAATATTTAATCTTGGTACAGTAAACACGATTTGAGAACGTTAATATGGTCGGTCAGCGGGCAGCAGGATGAAATGTAGGTACGGTCGCCTCCAAAAGTGGCTGAATTAATCTAAGTTTCCAAACTTCTAAACATCGTATACTCGATAACTTACCAGCGTATTCATCAACTATTTTTAAGTTTAGGATGTTGGTTTTTGTTTTGTTAAGAAATCGTGAACCTTTATTACGCTGTTATATAGGTACTTTTGAAGATGTTGATTTGTTTTTTACACGGGGGAAGGATAGATCATTTTGTTCTCCGCGGTTCAGCAACTTATGACGCTGGCTGTACTTACAACTCGACCATACCTTTCGCCACTATTTCTATGTTAGCTTAGGACTGAAATTATACTCGTAATTTAATTAATTACGCTCCGCCGCCAATTTTAGTGAAATAATACTTTATGTTTTGATACAGGTAGGTACGTAGTTTTCTACTTTTTTTTGTGAAACATGACTTAGAAATATAATAGTTGTTTCTTCTGCCAAATTTTTTTTAATAATTTTTCTGAACCCTTGAAAAAGTAGGTAATTTCTGATGTTTTATTTAAAACTTCATAAAACATTTCATGTCATTATAACCTGCACAGGTATATCTTTGCAAGGCAGCCATCACCGATAATGATGGATGGCCGACACGAAATAAACGAAGGTACGATTATAACAACAGAATACTTTTCCCAACTGTGCTGTGGAGATAAAATTAATCAATACAGCTTTGGTTGTTTATACAATAAATTAATATCTATTAAAGCTTCGGAAGCTGCGTCATAAATAATTGTAAATACTTAATCCGTGGAACTATATCGTTAATCATACACGCTACGCGGAATGCACGACAACTTATTATGTCACATTGGTGCAGGTACAATTTATTAACTTTATGGGTACAATAAACAACATTATTTTTAATATGAGTAAACTTGTTAATTATTGAGAGTTCATAGTCAAAGGATTTTAGTACAAAAAGATCTATTACAGCTTCTTATGAAACGTCAAAAGCTAGGTAGATGGTTCCAAGAATCTGATGAAGCACGGACCAGAAATTCCAATGGCACTCTTTTCTCTCATCTCTGAGAAAATTATAGAATGCAATTGAGTTATTTAATATTTTATAATCACGCTATTTATTTGCCTTTAGTAACTAGCCTCAGACCTTCCCCAACGTACGCCATAGTGTTTGGTCGACTGGTCGTCTCTATTTTTTGTGTCATATTCACAGATCAAGTCTGTATATTATGTCGGATTTTCTCTAACATCTGGCCCTTAAACTTCGTAGGAGTTTCCTCAACTCTATTTAAAATGTTGACAAGAAGGTATATTAATTGAAACCAAACTTTATTACCGAGATACCGAAACCAAAACATATGACTACACATTAGTTAGTAATAACACCCACCCATCTACTACCTTGTTTTAGTAATTAATAACATGACATTATGAATACGGAGAGTTAACACGTTCATTAGAATTACCGGTACAAGTTTCAATTTCTGTGAATAACTGGTAATATCGCGATATTAAACAGATTTGTCTGAGCACAAATTGATAGATTTACGCGAAAATATTTGGGTTAATCTGCAGTACGGATAACAGTTTATCCTACATTAATGCCTTGTATTTCACGTGACATGATATTTTGCTTTAATATGCATAATATGTTTTTGAGTAGGTTTATTCTCGCCTTACATAAAATATTGAGGTAGGCCGCCAGCCACCCATAAGTAATCGCAGAAAAAATATCAAATAATACTGAATAAATAATTATGTGGCTACAAAATTCAACTTAAGTGACTAAAAAATAAAATAATTACCTGGTTTAAATGTAATTCTTATTGGTATTTTTGTCATATTATGTATATGAAGATGTAAAAACGTATTTTTTATAACTTGGCCTTCATTAAAAAAATCATGTTAGAACTTATGCGTCGAAGAAAAGAGAAGTTTGCCGTCGAAGTTTAAAGTTCATAATTTTCTTCAAAATTATGATTACCCAATTTAATTAACAAAATGGGCGATCCATTTAACCGGCCAATTTATAATTTACTGTTCTCCATTAAGACCATAACGTAGTGTCGACAGTTTGACGGCTGAAAAATGACGGAAACAGCTTAACGACCCTTTGAGAAATAAAATTACCTTAAAAAGGAAAACTGAGAAAATCCAGCAAACTCCACCTTAATACACAGAGTGACACTTAACACAGTTTAGTTCACGATTCAATGAGCTGGTCGAAACTTTTTATTTGTGATTTCGTTAGTGAGACTCGCGCGAAAGTACGGCGCGACTGGGCGGGCGGCACGACCGCCCACTGAGAACCGCCGAGAGCGACTACACCGAACACTACGAGTACAAACTATTACTCATAAATTTTTTTATAATGTTGTGACTATTATTTATATAAACATTGAGCTTTTTATTATTATTTTCTTTTTATTATTGTAGTCCTTTACGGCTACAAAGTGCAGCATTTTTTCTAATAAATGTGTTTACTCTTTGAAATTCAATTTGTATGTTCTTTTCCGATTAGCTTATCAATAATTGAAGTGTCTTATTACAATAATATCAAATGGCTCAGTCGCGACTCTGTAATTTCTTTCGCCTTTTCTCTGCCAAATAAAGTATTAAAACCTGTTTTCTAGAGATATATAAATTCCATCTCTTGAACGCATATTTTTAGACGTCTAGTTGTAAGCATGACAGCCCACGACATTTTTGAAGTCACCCAAGTGTCTTATTAAATTTTTAATAAACGTTATTTTCTCAAGTTTTATGTGATACGTTGTTTAACTAATAATTTATTTATGAATGAATATTATTTTAATGACTTTGGTAAGTTGCTTTTGTTTTATCATCTCAGTATATTAAGAAGAAAGCGACGTGGTCACGTCCACTTTGTCCTCCAACAAAAATGTGAAGCAAAATTAATTTGTTTTGCTAAAAACTTGAGAAGAAACTCGATGAATAATGTGTCCTCGCTGTTAATTAGCTTTACAAGCGGTCGTGATAAGCGTGAGATAACTAAGTCAAAAGTTAGGCTGCAGCCAAAGTTTTAAATTTTCGTAAGAAATGGCTATTTAGCTTGTTATTCAAATTGTGGGGCAAACAAAAGTGACCATAGCGCAGCCGTCGAAGGAGTACTTTGAATGGGATATTGTACAAGTACACATAACACAAAGCAAGGCCTCCATGCATGATTTATTGAAATGTTTGTCAGCGACAAAGGGCGGGCCCTTACGGCACGTGCTAGTACCGTAACATTTGACATTGCTGAAGTCAGGGCTTCGCATAGTGGCAATACTAAAATCTTACGATTAGGAGTAACTTGCTTCGTACAAACAGTGTAAGCGACTAAGCGTCTCACGGGATTTTATGATCGTATTTAGATCTTTAATGGACCAATGAGTATGAGACTACGACTTAAGATTCACTTAAAGTAATTGTTGGATTTCAAGACATACCTATTGCTTTATTGTTCGTTTTAATAGTGAGATGTTTTGCCTTATACTTATGTGCGAGTAAGATATGTTTAGACTGTAGAAAACTATTGATATCTATCTCAACAAACATTACTTTGAAATGGAAAAACCTGTGATTTTTTATGTATTAGATAAATTAGTACAGCATAGTACATTTAAATTGGTATTATTATGTACACCTATTATATTTGCATATCATAAAAGGTAAATTATTCGCTCACAATTGAGGAGAGGGATGCTCAGCTGAGAGGTACCGCGGACTTTAATTACTACGACGATGTTAATTAACTTTCATATAATAAGGCCTATAAATGACAAAAGTCGTTGAGAAACAGAGGGTTTTCCAAAATCATGAACTGTTTAATTCTCTATCGCTTGAAATATATTTACTAATAATGTAATGTCGAAGATTTTGTTTGCTTGAACGTGCCAATCTCGGGAAATCCATGAGATGCAGGAAATCGTGAGCAGAAGTTAGTGTAGGAATATTTTATATTGTATTACTGGGTTGAGGGGGTCGGATAGGCAGTCGCTTCTTGTAAAGCACTGGTACTCAGCTACATCCGGTTAGACTGGAAGCCGACCCCAACATAGTTGGGAAAAAGGCTCGGAGGATGACGTCCTAAAAACACCTCTGCCTAAGTGTCTTTAAGGTAATGTTTACTTCGTTTGCAGAATTTGGGAGCCAAGAATACGTAGAGGCGAGGAATAGTGATGGTGACGTCAAATCAACCCTGCTGATTGACAAGTTATGTGCTACATCTGCAGTTGCGTCGCATGGGGACTAGACCTTTTACAAAGGTACCTTTTCTACACTTAATAAACCAGCCGTTTTCACGCGGTTCTGCTTGTGTGACTTAGGAACTTCTGCCCCTACTGGGGTAATATAGTACATATGTTTTATTCGGGAAGAGTATAGCTTTCCAACAGTGAAAGAATTTTTCAAATCCGTTCAGTAGTTTCGAAGCCTTTGGGAACAAAAAAAAATGTTTCCTATCTGTACTAATACAATAAAGAGGAAATATTTTTAGGATTCCCTACCCAAAGGGTAAAACGGGACCGTCGTTCGTGCGCGAGTCCGACTCGCACTTGGCCGGTTTTTAGTAAAGATAAAGCCGCGGGAAAATAGCTAGTACCTATATAAAAGGTGAGTTTAGAGCAGAGCATTACAAGAAGAATGAAACCGACTAAATAAATTCCCGGGACAATAGCTATCAAATAAAACAGCTAAAATCAAAGAAGAAGATCAATCTCTAAGGGCCTTTTCAAGTAGTAAGTCGTCTTAATATTGGCATAATTAGTGAGTCCTTGGAGTGTCGATCGGCTAAGGATGAGACTTAAATTGTTCTCTTATAGTTTGAGAGACCATTGCCTAATTCCCATGTGGGCTCTTGGCGAAACTCGAAATAGTTTTAATAAGTTTTACATACGGAACAGATTTTCGGATAAAGAAAAAATTGTGTTATAGTTAATGAGTCACGAGATTTTCAATACTTTGGTTTAGAGTTAAGATCCCTCTAAATGCTAACATGATTAATGTCGTAAGATGAGTTTTTGTGCAACTGTCGAATTCGTAAAAGGCTAGGTTAGCTTGATATCAAAACCGACATATCTGTCATTTGTATATTACAGCTCAATATTATGTTTATCGTTTGAGTAAAATTACTCTCATATCATTTCGAAAAACCGACATAATACTTCGTAAAGATCGAGCTCAAACGGAATGGAAAAAATAAAACCCAGTATAATCTTTTCGGCATTTTAAAAGGTAAAGAAAAATGAGTCTGCCTGACTTTTGTAGGGCTTAACAGCTACTGAAAGAAATGCTTCCAAATAATCTTTGTCTGATGAATACTTTACGAATTTGTATTTCACACTGCCTATATTAGTTAATCCCCGAGCCTTCTCTAAAGTCATAATCTGTATAGCCATATGTATGGAAGACTGGAGAACAGCAAACCCCAGCGGGGCCCAGCAGGGCCAAGGCCTGCCGGGGCTGCGGGATTGTTCGAAAGAGTTACCACGACCCTGGTACACAGGCCTATGAAGGACCATAAAAGTCTGACAGTCTCTGTAAAATTCTGATGAATATTGCCATCGAAAAAAAAGGCTATCTACTATATGTATACGAATTCTCGTAAATAGCCAACAAAAACTGTGCCGGCTATTTATTTTTTTAATTTAAATATAAGAAAGCAATGGAATAAGTTACCTAAAAAAACTTATTTATGGCCTATCTAGAAAAATTCTAATTGAATGATTGAGTTTCTAATTGAGTTTCATTGAGAATTATATTTACATATATAAATTGTAGTTTAAAAACTTTCTTTTGTTTACTGGCTTACACAATTCTTTTATTTTTTTCTATACTGAAAATTACCATTAGTACAATTTTAACTCCACTCAAAATGACCAAGCATTTTTTTACCTGTGATTTGTCTACAGTTAAAAACAATCTCAGTTCTAAAGAACTATTTAAGAAAGGAGTATTTTCCCTCTTGCCTTGAGGTTCTTAACGCAGTGCAAATAATGTTGTCTTGAAGCTCTGAAGCTGTTCGCAATTTAAGTTTAAACGAATGTAAAAGTTTCAGTCATTTGTGGTAAACTGCTACGGAACCGTTAAGCAAAGAATCTTGGAATGTTTTTACTTGTCTGAATGTAAATGCTATACATATTTTAATGAACAACATTTTTTTTACAAACGCCTAATAATCGTAGTATTATTGGGACAATTTATCATAATATATTTAGGTTTGATAATATGTATCTACTTATAAAAATGTTTAAAAACTCAGTTTACAGTGTTCGATACATCGTTACTTGTACCTATTGTATTGGGACGGGATTCATACTTAGAAAGCCTCATATGAAAGAGGTATACGATCTGTGTATACTTACCTCTTTCGTAGCTTCCGAGTACTCTTTGAGGATTATCTAGAGAGTGCACAACGTGCTTTGACCATGCCATAGCGAGACAGTTTTATGTTACTTCTACAATGGTTATATGGTGCAGAATTGAACAGCAGTCTTGGTGTCCAGTCAATATCTTACCTAAAATGGTCATGTGGTAAACAGCAAAAACACCTAACAATCGATCGGCAACAAAAGAAAAGAAGACCTATCGACAAAAAATTCAATATTTCCAGGAACATGTATTGTACAAAATTAATCGAAAAATACATAATTTGGAACTACTTTATAAGAAACAAGTTTTGAAGGTGAAAGATTTTTGCCGACTATTTACACCTTCAACCTTTTCAAAAACTTTTCAACAGCAAACGACCTCAAAGAAGTCAATTAAGCGTCATCTCAAAATACAAATTGCATGACCGAAAGCGGAAAACACAAATTGATAGCGATACAAATCTGGGTCGACCGCGACGAGACTAGAATACCAAAATCTATGAAAATATAACAGCTCGCCTCCCGGGGGAGTTAAATGAATAGTCTTGTAGCACTTTGACGGATTGGGAACATAACTTTACCGATCTGCTCAAAAGGTGTGACTTGTCGTGTCGCGAATAACTTTTTGGTGTTCACCTGAATGCCCATACTTTTTAGTTGGAGATTTTAATGGCCATCGTAAATACCTTTTTGAATTTGGATTTAAGTTAAGTTTTGCTAATTTCTTTACTAAATTAACTAAAAAGTAGGTAATTAAATAGTCCACATGGTTTCATCCGTCACCACAAAGTCCTATTATTGCAAATTCACCCTTCTGTTCGCAAACTAACTAGAAAGCGACCTTTGTTTTAGTACTGAGAGTAGCAAAAAAGAGTTCGTTATTAATGAAGGACCTGGTCACAAAAGGAAATTGTGAACCTCCAAAATTAGGTAGATAAAGAACACAAGACGGCGGAATTTGATTTATTCTTTAATTTCGAAGATGGATAGTGATTTTTTCTCTTACGATGTCTATCCGTAGCTTTGCGATTAGGTATTGAAATTGCCAATAATGCCAATCTCTAATCGCCAAAATTGCAAAACAACGTATATACAACATGTAACGTAATTAACGCACACCCTCAAACACCCCAATTAGAATATTATTTTATAATCATAATACATGCACTGAATTTTTAATTTAACATGTATATGCATTGTTATTTACTAAATTATTTATACCAATTCTTGGAAAACTTTTTGGTCATACTACTACGCACGCAAATATCGCGCCGCGCGCCGCTCGACTCGACACAACATAACGAAACTACGGAAAAAGCCGACAATACACGAAGTCTTATTACTTTGAGTTATGGTCTATTTGAATTTGTTTTAACTGTACAGGGTTAATATGACAATAATTTCCGTAGTTTTAATTATTTTTGGGATAAAAAATTACCTATATTAAAAATGATATAAATCGATTCAGTAAACGATTCTGAACAAACTAATTTCAGGATGTGCGTTAATTAAGTTACATGTTGTATATTGATAGGTTATAGAAATCTGTAGTAATTCCTCTAACAAAGTTTGAGTTTCAGAACGTCATAATATAACCTGTTTTCACACAAAGATAAAGATACCTCATACTATCGTACCAAAACTACGCCACCTTGCAAAGGTTTAAGGAAAATGAAGACCTTGCTAGTAGCTTGACTGAGATCAAGCAAAAGCTAGAAGAGAACCTGATCAAACAGAAACAGGAAAGCACTTCCTTTGCTGACATGGTGAAGGGTACAAAAACCCTTATACGGCCTCATGCAACCAGCTCAGTCGCTATATATCCCAGAGACAGTACCAAGACCAGTGAAGATACCAAAAATTTAGTACAAAAGATAGTTTGTCCTGAAGAAATGAAATTGAAGGTACGTGGACTACGAAAAATAAGAAACGGTGGTGTAATAATAAGCACTGAGACCAAGGACGACATCCAAAAATTGAAGCAGACTGTCGAGCGTTCTACATCTGGACTTACTGTTGATGAACCTCGTAAGCGGAAGCCCCGTATCGTAATTATTGGGGTCCCTACTGACATGGCAGAGATAGAAGTTTTCAAATGTATTTATGAACAAAACATTGTCGACAAACACCCAAATTTGACCAAAGATGCATTTTTATCCTCAATCAAATTAAGCCATAAGTCAGGAAAAAGGGATGCTGACAGCTGCAACTTTATTATTGAAGTGCCAGCAAGCGTCCGGAGAGCCCTAGTGAATCAAAACAGGATCTATATAAACTGGACCTCATGCCCGGTACGAGATTTCACCCTCGTGACTCGGTGCTTCAAGTGTCAGCAGTATGGTCATGCATCCAAGACTTGCAAGTCCATCACCTCTACTTGTAGCCACTGTGGTGCAGAAGGACACACGACTCAAGAGTGCTCTTCGAAGGAACAACCACCGAAATGTGCAACCTGCAAACGCTACAATAAACCCCACAACCATAAGACAGGAGATTTGGATTGCCCTGCTAGGAAAGCCGCTGAATACAGGTACATTAACTCGGTGGATTATGAAGGCGCCTGAGAGCGCCACGCATTAGATTTTATCAATTTTACACAATACATAATTGTATGTTTTTACTTAGAGATAGTTTGTTTACTGATTTTATACGCCAATTGTAATAAATCAAAATTACCTAGAGATAATCGGAACATTTAGTTTTAAATTAGTATGTAAGCATTATCTTCTATTATAAATATGTGTAATAATAACACTGTGTTTGTCACATTGACCTAGTTTTTAGTTACTAACAGCAATTTATTGTTAATTCGCTATAAATATTATAATAAGCACTTTTACGCCCGAGACACAGGTTTTTACCTAGTTCGGGCAAATTATACATCAGCACTTTTTAGAATTAAGCAAATATTGTAAAAATTATGTACAAAGTGAAGTAATAAACAATTTATTATTATTATTATATTATTATTATTATCAACTCTTGCGTACTCATGAAAGTAACGTATCACTAGATTTTCCTTGTTTTTGTCTCCAAGCTTTTCTGAGGTTTACACAGCTTATCGGATTGAGGACACAAAATTGTTACGAATACGCAAGCAAGTTTACCTTGTCATTTAGTACAATTCATGTTAAGAATTTGCTACGTTTGCTGACTGTTTATCTCTAACTGTCAAACGTTCTAGAAATATAATTTGAAGTACATAATGATTCTTTATATCTAGGGCAATCAGATGCTGTCAATACACCGTGCAATTCAGATCCCCGGAGATGCAAGCTTGCTTAAATAGGAATCTGACCATTCTGCTTCTACACCGAAATGGTAAAAACAGACTATAGTGTCAACTGTCTAGTTAAAAACTGCAGCAAGGCATATCGTGTTTGGCGTACTAACCATCCCTTCTGATAGACAGAACATCAACATTAGCAACACATGAGATAAACTTACTTAATTTAAGGATACCTACTTTATTCAAAAATTACTTGCATACATTGTGGACAAAGTAGTTACAGATGTCAGCATGATGATGATAAGATGACAGGTTCTTACTTATAATTGGGTAACTAGCGACTCGCCCCGGCTTTAAACGGGTAATAGTTTTTCTCCACTATTTAATGGATGTTACTATACATATAAACCTTCCTCTTTAATCACTCAATCTATTAAAAAAACGCATCAAAACCCGTGGCGTAGTTTTGAAGATTTAAGCGTACAAAGGGATATGGGGACAGAAAAGGCGGCTTAGTTTTATACTCATCATCTTCCGAGCCTTTTTCCCAACTATGTTGGGGTCGGCTTCCAGTCTAACCGGATGTAGCTGAGTACCAGTGCTTTACAAGGAGCGACTGCCCTATCTGACCTCCTCAACCCAGTTACCCGGGCAACCCAATACCCCTTGGTTAGACTGGTGTCAGACTTACTGGCTTCCGACTACCCGTAACGACTGCCAAGGATGCGGCTTTGTTTTATACTATGTAGTGATATATGTGCTTACTGTTTTCAGGGTAATCACCTTCGGGTTAACGTGCATCCTCTCGTGCGCAGTTTGCTTCGGCCTGGCCATCGCCATCATCGCTGGCGTCGCCTATGGGTACAACTACTCCATGGCTGAATTCATCACGTTTCAACGTACGCTTTCTAACAATATTTACTATTTCCTCAAGAAAAATCGTCGAGTATGTGCTTATCTTATATATAAAAATGAATTGCTGTTCGTTAGTCTCACTAAAACTCCGGAAGGGCTGGACCGATTTGGCTTATTTTGGTTTTAAATTGTTCGTAGAGGTCCAGGGAAGGTTTAAACGATACGAAGTTCGCGGGATCAGCTAGTAATATATATATTAATATTTCAACAAAATCGTGAATAGAGAGAGGATTTCACTGTGGTAAAATGATTAACCTATATTATAAAAGCGAGTCTTGATAGTTACTCGAGAACGACTGACCCGATTTGACAAAAAATTGGTAGGTAGGTAGCAGTAGTAGTAGAACCGAGGACGGACATAGGATACGAGAAGTAGTTTCCTCGGGATGCGGCTTAAGCTGCGGCTGGAAGCCAGTACTTCAATTAAAAATAAATACACTCTTTTGCAAAAAAAACGGGCACCTATGCGAAATCTTAGTTTTAAGGACTTTACGTGTATTTCAAAGGGTTTTAATGATTGTAGTATGTTTCTACCATCAAAAGAGTTAGCCGAGGATGCGTGAGAGTGTATTCTAAATTTGAATTTTGTACAATTGCTAAGAAATTGGTTAAACCTTGTTTTGGACTAATTGCTATCAGAAAGTTCGTCGGTGTTTTGAAAAGTTTTTGAAATGATTTTCAGAAAAATGATAATGCAGTTTTAATTAATGATTAATGTACTTTTTCGTTAGATCAAAACATTTTTGAAAAACTATGCGTATTTGATAAAATTTTCACCTGCTCTAAATGGGCTATACTGATGATTGATGGCAATGTTAAGAGTTTCGGTATTTTAGTGTAAAGCGTTCTATTGTTTAGATATTGTACCCACGTGTTTTAAAATATCGCTTTTTCATAAATAAACACTATTTAGAAGAGTATCAGTACCTTTAGCTGCGACAAAATCAATTTAAAGTAAGCAGTGCCGATCACAAATCGTCTCCTATCGAACTTTGACATTTAAAAAATACCAAATTTTGTGATAAATGTTAAAATTCACCACATGAAAAATGATGAGGAGGGTTAAAGCTATCTAAAAAGTCAAATTATTGCCGCGTTGAAGCTCTCGATAACTCCATAGGTATCGGGTTACTAAACGACGATTTAGCTGAAAGGGAGTCAAGAATTCAAAATTATTGGCCAAACGCATGGTTCTTAAGAAATGTGCAGATAGCCAATTATTGTTATGATTTAAGCAAGAAAGTGCTGTAGATGCTAGAAAATCTCATTGTAGGCAAGTCTATTTAATAAAATGTCCGTGAGATGAAAACACGCTATTTGAACGCTCAGACTCATAGATCTTCAGAGGTCTACGGAGTTTCCCAAGAGACGAGGTTGTTTAAAAATCAGTAATTACGAGACCTTAAGACCTCGTGCTCACAGTCTATGCGCTATTTTCTGTATTTTTTAGAATTTCAAGACTTTTAAAAATGTCAAAGTCTGATAGGAGACGAGTTGTGATCGGCACTGCTTACTTTAAATTGGTTTTGTCGCAGCTCAAAGTACTGATACTCTTCTAAATAGTGTTTATTTATGAAAAAGCGATATTTTAAAACACGTGGGTACAATATCTAAACAATAGAACGCTTTACACTAAAATACCGAAACTCTTAACATTGCCATCAATCATCAGTATAGCTCATTTAGAGCAGGTGAAAATTTTATCAAATACGCATAGTTTTTCAAAAATGTTTTGATCTAACAAAAAAGTACATTAATCATTAATTAAAACTGCATTATCATTTTTCTGAAAATCACTTCAAAAACTTTTCGAAACACCGACGAACTTTCTGCTAGCAATTAGTCCAAAACAAGGTTTAACCAATTTCTTAGCAATTGTACAAAATTCAAATTTAGAATACACTCTCACGCATGCTCGGCTAATTCTTTTGATGCTAGAATCAGACTAAAATCATTAAAACCCTTTGAAGTACACGTAAAGTCCTTAAAACTAAGATTTCGCATAGGTGCCCGCTTTTTTTGCAAAAGAGTTTAGTTAAAAAAATAAATAATAGTTTAAAAAAACTAAAAAACACGCTTTTTATAGAAAAACGAACTAAAAAATAGAAAATAAATTTTAATGAATTTAAATTAAGAAAACAGTGTTAAAAATTCAATGAATATAAATTAATAATAGTGTGAATACAAAAAAAAATATATTTAAAAAAAAGCGTGGGGTGCATGGTGTCAATAGTTATAAATATTTTATTGACAGATATGAGTACAGTGATTTTCATTTCGATAATATCTTAAAAAGCACCCCACGCTTTTTTTTTAATATTTTTTTTTTGTATTCACACTATTATTAATTTATATTCATTGAAATTTTTAACACTGTTTTCTTAATTTAAATTCATTAAAATTTATTTTCTATTTTTTAGTTCGTTTTTCTATAAAAAGCGTGTTTTTTAGTTTTTTTAAACTATTATTTATTTTCTACTTTTTAGTTTGTTTGAAAACTATTATTTGTTTTGTAGAATTAAAATTCTCTTTAGTATACAAAAATTTGTCAATATTAGAGAAAACGGCTAAAGATAATTATTGGAAATAAAAATTAACATCGAGTCCTGCCTTGTCGACTGTAGAGAAAAATTCTAGAAAATTTTAATCAATTTTCTTATCTTATCGACTATAGATGAAAATTATATAAATTAACAAAAATCATATTTTGCAAATTGAAAAGCCTAGAAGTCGGTGTCTAACGGATGTTACTAAGTTAATTTTGCCACCGACTTCTAGGCCGATGCACCTAAAATTAGTTTTTTTTTTTGCTTTTTAGTGTTTTGGGAAGTCGGTTTAATTTTTTTGTAAAACTGTTAGTTATTTAAAGCTTTTCAGTGATACGAATAGTTGTCACTATCCATACAAGTTTGAAGTTCTCATCAATACAAAGAATATAAGTCCAAACGAGGTATTTTACATATTCAGTTGTCGAGTTCCCTCGACTTTCTCTGGTCTCCATCATCAGGTCAGCTCCAAACCTTCACTGTTGCATAGGTCTTGTCAATACGAATAATTTAAGCCCAAACACGAGGTAGTTTACATATTCAGTTGTCGAGTTCCCTCGACTTTCTCTGGTCTCCATCATCAGGTCAGCTCCAAACCTTCACTGTCGCAAAGGTCTTGTCAATACAAATAATTTAAGCCCAAACACGAGGTAGTTTACATATTCAGTTGTCGAGTTCCCTCGACCCTCTCTGGTCTCCATCATCAGGTCAGCTCCAAATCTTCACAGTTGAATAGTGCTTTTAAGCGTACACCTGAGTGTCAAGTTTTTACCCTATGTATGCCTACAACTTTTGAAGTTTGCCCTCGATTTCTCAGGGTTTCCATCATCAGATCCTGACCTGATGACTATGGGACCAACTGGCAGCTATTCCGAGTCGAACAAAAAAATAATCACGTAAATCGGTCTATAAACCGCGGAGTAATCGATGTTTATGTGTAACCTCCTCCTTTTTGGGAAGTCGGTTAAAAATGGAATAATTTTATCAAATTAGTGTATTGTCATCGGTCCTCAATAAATCTACAAAGTTTGAACGAAATCTGGCCGTTTAAAGTGGGTCAAAATCGCGCCCAAAGAAGTCGGTTACAAACAAACATACAAACATACAAACCTACAAACATACAGGTGAAGCTAATAAAAAGCGTGTAATAAAGTAAAAAACACGCTAGTCATGTATTGTCATGAGAATTCAGAGCGTATGCAAAATTTCATCCTAATCGTAGATTTGTGGGTAAAATTAAGATTGCAAGATTTTCTTACGTACATAGTACAAGTGAAGCTGATATCAGCGAGTTAATAAAAATTGATATCCCACGAACTCTTTGTTTGATGTAGTTTGATTTGTTCCCAGGTTCTGACGTTACAGTCTTCATGCGACGTGGACAGTTCTACGACAAGCCGGAAATATCTTCCAGGTATAGGAGAACTGGAGACGAGGATGATCGTAAGTACATATGTGGGACACACCTTTATACCATTCTTCTTAAGAATTCCAGTTAAGAACAGTGTTTCAAAGGTAAAGTCTCATCTAAAGTCTAATTTATAGCTTCAATTATGTTCCTAAATGAAGTCCAAGTGGTATCAGAAAACAAATATAAAAAAATTCTTATGTTTAAATACCTAATACAATAGCCCTCAATTCTTACTCATGTCTCGCTACGGAGATACCAGCACCAGTTGTCAGTCAAAACATTTGTTCCCAGTGTTTGGCACAAACATCACGACCGACTATGAAGACTCAAAGCCCCCAGCGCAGAGCAAGCCTCTAGCAGACACGTGGCTGAAGACGCAGGACACGAGGAAGTACGCCGAGATCCTGACCAGGTACAACCCCCAAAAGAGGCAGGAGGCGGAAAGTGCACTAGCGCGGGAAATGGAGACACAGGAATCTGAACCAGTCAAAGAGCCGCCTATTCAGGCGCAGGTGTGTTTTTTGTAATCTTGCATCAATTAGATCTCAGTCATCATTTCGGTCTTAAGCGACATATTGACAAATATTTACTTTATTACGTTTCACATGATGTATTTATCTAATTAATGAAATATCTCTTCAATTTCATTTAAGGCACAACCAGCAGCAGTACGTTTTAGGCCTACTCCTGAATCTCCCGTGATATCGATAATCCCTAACCCTATGATTCCTACCATGGCCTGGCGAAGTGGTTCATCGGAGATCGTGATGAGGAACTTCCAACCTCTGCATGACTTCACGACGGCGAAGAAATTCACGAATATGCCAGAAAATTTGTTCCCGACTAGGGTAACGGGACCAAAGTCTATACCGATCTTAAGTCCTAAAGAACAGGCGAAAGAATCTGCTGACGACAAGCTGCGTGATGAATTCCATAAAAGGTAAGAAGCATGTAAAAGAAATAGGCTGTAAAGTTAATTTTAGATGTGTTTTATTCAAATAAAATGATGGGAAGATAGTCTTCTTTTCTTTGAAAATAATATTTAAATGCACACCTTGCTTAAAGGCAATTTGGAAGTTTATGAAGACATGGATCATAGTCATTTAATAATATGTGCTTTTAACTTGTAAGGTACTCGTAGGTTTTAGACCGTCATTGTAATTGTCCATCAGTTACGTGCCCATGCGCGTGTGGGGGACGACAGCGCGCGCCGTCATCCCCGACGACCCTGACGATGTTGATGAAGACGCCATCGTGTACAAACCCGTGTAGCCACGGTATGCTTGCAGGAGGAACTAGGTACACAGTATGAAAGGTTTCATACACTACGAATGATATTTTACTTGTTTTGAATCCTCAAATAAAAGTAACATAATCATTTACTGGAAGTATCATTTATAGTTTTTGCAAATGTAGAATTTACAATGGACTACTAACTACTAATACCATGTACTAATACCATGGAAGAGAGATGGCGCTAGTGGCCAAGTCAACAATCCGCTCCGTATTAAAAAATAATAAAAAATATAAATAATCCAGTTTAAGTGTAAAATATAAGTGAATTGTAGACTATTAGTGACAATAAACACGTGACATTGTTTTCAAGTGAATATCTCTAGTTATTATTGAGATAATTAACAATTTGTTGAAACGTAAACAAAAACTTCATTAATTTTCAAAACAAAACAATATTTACTTGTATTCCAGTGTTCAATAGGGCTCAAGCTAAAAGGAAGCAATTGTGGACGTTATTAAACAATTACGAAAGTTTTAAAACAATTTCTGTGAGTTTTTATCAAGCCATAAATTTCTTGTCAAAACAGCAAACAAAAATTCAAATCACCGTCTATAACCGAAAATAAAATTAACGAATTATTACATTCGTAAGCAAACCAAATTTCACAATCGATTGTACTGTTCGGATGGCGTAGAGGATATCACACCTGTCCGGATAGACGTGAAGTCTCGAGTTCGAATCTCAGCAGTGGATTCACTTTTTTTCTAGTACATTGTTTGTTGAAAATAATTTATTGTACAAACATGAACTTCTTTGAGAATATTACATTCAGAAAAGCTAGAACACTTTCCTTGACAGAGATATCGGATGAACATAGTTCTAATAATTTGGAGATAGATGGCAGTGCAAGTAGTTTGCCTAACATCTCAAATAATGAAAATAATGAGTATGTGCAGGAACTCCAGAATCAAATAGAACAACTCACCTCCCAACTGAACTCCGCATATGAAGAGATAAAAAACTTAAACATTGAAAATACTGAATTAAAAAAATCTTTAAAAGTAGTAACGAATAAAAATGATGTTCTAAAGAAAGCTACCAAAAAACTAACTGGCGAAGTACAAACGCCCAGAAAAGGCTCACAAACATCAACTCCTCGAAATCATTCTCAAAGAAAACCAGCAGTAATTAAGAAACCTACAGAAACATTGCATTCCAATACAAGTGGCAATAGCAATAATTTGGGCCCAGGCTTGCAGAACACAACTGCACAGAAGAGAGAAGGTGATGGCAACAACGTTACACATAAATCCGAAAAGCATAAGTTGTGTATCGTGAGTACTAATGTAAACAATAAAATACTATCAATAGCTGAAGACACATTTCACAATTTTCAAATATGTCATTACGTCTCACCAAACTGTGACACAGTGCAGCTTATCAGCGACATTCATAAAAAACTAGCAGATTATGACTATGAAGACTACTGTGTAATTTTTATTGGTGAAGAGGACTTCCAGCGTACGAAGGACTATGTAAATATAATTGTTAAGCTGAGAGAGGCATTGCTTAAAGTACAACATACAAACATTATCATATGTGTTCCTACATTTAAGTAACTATTCGTCTATGTTTAATTGGCGTATAGAAACATTTAATAACTTACTGCACCTAGATCTCCAAACATTTAATTATGCAACTGGTTTTGATACTAACTTAAATTTAACTTATGATTTTAGAATGTTTTCGAAATTTGATAGAAAAATAAGTAACCATGGAATGCGTAGCATATTTAAAAATTTATTGCTAGCAATCACTGAGATGTCACCAATACAATGTGAGTCTGTTATAGAAACTTCCAATGATAATTGTAAAAGTAATGAAGACTATTTTTTTCGTATATAAAAATATTACTTTAATACATCAAAATATAAATGGTCTCATAAATAAGTCAGCTATGTTTACTGCTATATTAGATGAATTGTATGACTTAGGAAAAACTGTTGATGTACTATGTTTCTCAGAGCATAATATGATTTTACCTGATGTTGATTTGCTCCACATTCCTAATTTTAATGTTGCTACCTACTTTACTAGAGACTCCAGACATGGCGGTACTTGCATAATGATACGAAACGGAATTAAATATAAGGTTTTGGAGTCGATTGAAAAATACAGTGTCTCAAATGTAATCGAATGTTGCGCAGTAGAATTGACAGATCACAACATCGTCGTAATATGTATGTACAGAAGTCCACATAGCAACGAATTAAGAAAAAAACTTGATATGTTTTTTAAGAATCTGGATAGTCTCTTAAGCTCTATCTCATTCCATACAAACAAAAAAATAATACTCTGCGGTGATTTCAATATTGACCTCCTCAAAAATACCAAATGCTCTGAGCAATTTAGGCACCTCATTACAGGATTCAATCTTAAATTCGAAATAAAAGTACTAACTAGGTTATGTAGCGGGACCTGCATTGATAATATTGCTCATAATATACGAGGATCTAAAGGCGAAGTATTAGAGCTAGCAGTATCTGATCATACTGCCCAGCTTCTACGGTGTCCAGTTAAGCAAACGTGTGTGTTAGATCACTGGTTCACTACAAAACGGGACTATTCTATAGAAAATGTGCAAAAATTTAAATCTTATCTCGCCAGCATTACATTTTCTGATGTGTATAAAGAAACAGATCCAAACAAAGCGTTTAAACTATTCTATGATTGGTTTAAATTACTGTATGATCTATGCTTTCCTAATGTAAGAGTAAAAATATCGACCAAAGTAAAACCAAAATGGATTAGTCGCGGTATTAAGATATGTAGCAAAAGAAAAAGAGAACTGTTATGGAAATACCGAAAAACACCTACTAAAGAAAATAAAGCTAACCTCAAAAATCTCTCTAACCGTCTTAAGAAAGTAATCGATCTCACGCAAAGAGCTCATAATTGTCGATTTATTAATTCGGCACAAAATCTTTGTAAAGCAACATGGAAAGTTATTAATAGCAGAAAAAACAAAAACAATACACCTAATGAACCTATATTAAAAATTAAATCTAATGAAAAAGTATTGACTGATCCCTATGAAATAGCACAAGCTTTCAATAATTATTTTGTTGATCAAGTCAAATCAACTAATAGTACAAACATAAAAAACACGTGCAATGATAATAGAAATGAATCAATGTTCATGGCCCCTACGATACCACTCGACATCTACCGAATTATCATGTCACTCAAAAACACGGCCAGTGCTGGATATGATGACATAACAACAAAAATTATAAAACACGTGTGCATTATAATTGCGCCAATATTGAGCCATCTTATTAATCTAAGCATTGAACACGGTATTTTTCCAGAAGAATTGAAAATAACCATAATAAAACCCCTATTTAAAAAGGATGACAGAGAAAACATGTCTTGCTATAGACCTATAGCTTTAGTACCGATTTTCTCTAAGATATTTGAGAAAGCAATTAACAACCAACTCACTGCATACTTCGAGAACAATAGTTTATTTGTTGATAACCAGAAAGGCTTTAGAAAAAACAAGTCAATTGACATGGCCATTTATGATTTCCTGCATACAGTAAGCAGTAGAGTAGATAAGAGATTACCTGCTATTGCACTATACATGGACATGTCAAAGGCTTTTGACCGCGTCGACCACAAAATACTTATAAACAAACTAAATTCTTACGGAATAAGAGGAAATGTATTGAACTTAATTGCATCCTACCTTCGTAACAGACAACAAATAACATTTATTAGTAGAATTTATAAAAATAACGAAATAACGTATAAGTCTAACCAGAGAACGGTAACTTACGGAGTACCGCAGGGAAGTGTGCTTGGCCCGACTTTGTTTATTATTTACATTAATGATTTCCCAATGTCATCAAAATACCCCATGACAATGTTTGCAGATGACAGTACCCTACTTTTTAATAGTGACGACTTACATTCACTGGAGGCAGATATTAACTCTAACATTGATTCGGTTGTTAATTGGCTAATAAATAATAATCTAGTTATAAATTTAGAAAAAACAGTATTAATGAAATTTCAACAACGACTAAATAATAATTTAAATTTAGATATTAAATACAACGACAAAATTATTAATGAGACTAATGTTACTAAGTTTTTAGGACTAAATATAGAAAATACGCTACAATGGAATATACATATAGACAAAGTATGCAATAAACTAAACCAATACTCTTATGCTCTGCGTATGTTAAATAAAACGGCAAACCGAAAAACAGTATTAATGGCGTATCATGGTTTAGTAGCGTCGACTTTGAGGTACGGAATTATGTTTTGGGGAAACGCAACGGGTAAAGAAATGGTGTTTAAGTGTCAAAAAAGGTGCATTAGAGCTATCTGCAATCTAAAATCTACCGACAGTTGCTACATGCATTTTAAGAATTTAAAAATATTAACAATGCCCTCACTATACATTTACGAAACAAGCATGTTTGTAAAAAATAATTTAAACAAATTTGACCAAGTAACCAGTCAACGTCGTTGTGATAAATTACATTTAATAAGATCTAAGACAACGTTTTATAAAAACAGTATTTTTACAATGGCTCCAAAAATTTATAACAAACTTCCAAAAAGTATAAGAACTGAACAGAATATTAGTATTTTTAAACGTAGATTAAGTATATTTCTAATAGATAAGGCATATTACTCAGTTGAAATATTTCTAAATGATAAAATAGAAACACTATGATTTTATAATGTTTAAACTCAATAGGATTAAAATTATTTGTACACCAATTCCATTTGGTAGAACATAGAGCTCTGACATGTTTAATTTTAAGACCTTTCTGTATACCTATGCTCACAAATAAATACATTGAATTGAATTGAATTGAATTGGACGTGATAACCTAGTGGCCATTTATACCTTTTGGATATTTTCTTTTATAATTTACAAAAAAATTAAATGCAGTAGGAATTTTATATCCTTCTTCTTGGTCATATAGAAATTGAAAATTAGTTCAACATATTTCAGTACAACAATGTAGGTAGAACCTCTATGCTTTCTGTAAGTATGCTTTATTTTCCACTTTCAAATTAACAACAATAGCTACATATTTAAAAAATCGGATTATGATAGTAAATTGTTATTTGGTTACTTAATTGCCCTCGGTAAGATGAACAGTAAGTGATCTCCTCTCTTCAATGTTTTACTTTCTTATTTTATTGATGCGTTCATGTTTTTTGCTCATTTTCTGTCGAAGGTGTCGCAGCCTGGCCCTTTCATCAAATGTATTTATTTTAGAATCTTCAATACATTTTCCTTCAGAGGAAACAAATCCTGGTTTGCAAACACAGTCGGTGGACGTACACGTTGTTTTACACATTTTGTTTGTATGAGGGTTAGTACAATCGTAGGAATAGGTACCGCCACAGGTTTTATCTCGTTGCTCCTTGCAGGCGTCAGCTGTGGGGTACAAAGTAAGCAAAATGTCCATTAATTACTTAGAAATGAAGTCGAGCTCATGGTAAGTAGCAGCTACACGGGCCGACCCATCAAAGACTTAAAGCGGTCTTTGGATGGGTGATCAAATCTATCATTGATGACGTATTTTGAGAAGCACGTTAAATTGTGTTTCCCGGTATTCCTTTTCTCATCTTCGTTAGTCGTTCTGGGTAGCAAGAAGGCAAAACGTTGACTGAATTTAGTAAGGGTTTCGTTTTACCCAAGTAACAAGGTTAAGGCAGTCAGATAAGTAGTATTTCCATGTTGAAAACTGATAAATAGAACGCAGCTGCATCTTTTCGGACCAGCCCTAACATATTTGGAAAAAATATCATCTGGGCGTAGCAGTTATGATGAAGGCTACACCTAATTCCTACCGAAGGCGAGATGATACAACTAAGTCTAGCGGAATGACTAACTTAGGTATAGTCACACTTCGGGGTTTAGTCGTCACTAACATACATAAATTAGAATAAATAATTTGAATGTTAGGTTACCCTTATTCCCATTTAAAGAATTGTGAGCGCTTCCTAATGCTTCAGCGAATATCGACTTCAAGTGTGACATTATGAGCTTCGGCAGTTCTTTTAAGAAGTATCCGCTGACCAGAGCCTCTACCGTCGGATACATTAATGAAGGTGCAGTGAACAACATACGTCTGAAATGGAAGAACATTATTATCACCTGCTTTCAGGAATATACTGCTGGAGATAGCTTTTTATATAAACGAATCTTTAAGAAAAAATAAAACTTTTTTGCAAAGTCATAATCGGTTTTATGACTTCAATAAATATACTTCAAACCATCTTCTAAGTGTGGGAAATACTGTGCTGAAAACCGCATCAAAGTCGGTTCGGCCCTAACGTAACATACCCTAAAGATCAAACTGAGAACCTCCTTTTTTGATGCCGGTTAAAAACTAGAGCTAAGACATTCAGATCAGCAAAGTGAAAGTCAATTTTCGTTTTATTGAACACGCAAGAAATTTCTAAGCAACCCTTGAATGTATCTATCAGATCATTTGCTTTGATTGGTTCAACTTAACTTCATAATTGGACCTTACCTATAGCCAACGATTTCTAATATCTTATACGGCTCTCCGTCCACTTGCACTTGACCCGGCTTCACTTCGAGTTGTACATCAACAGCCAAGTCCTTTAACTCAATTACGAAGGCGAATCGGTCTTTTCCTATATCTATGTGACCCCGTACCTGTAGAAAATGAAAACAAAATTGCAGGACTTCGTCTGCACGCTCACAGGTACCTACATACCTAATAGGTTTGCGAGTGATTACCGGAGGATAGATTGAAAGGGGCCCTATTACTAAGACTTGGCTGTGCTGTCAGGCTGTATTTCAAAAATCGTGGTAGCTATTCAATTAGAATTTTCCAAAATGATGGATTTCTGTAGCTGTGAAAACTATAGTAAAATAAATATTTCAGGGAAGTTATAGGAAAGAGTAGTCTTTCATGGATGGTACCTACATGGCAACCCTTCGGGCTTTGCGTTGGACTGACTTGCAGTTGGCCTGAATTTTTATGCCCGGTTTAACACGTATTCCTAAATCTCGGTGCAGTACCTAGTCTTGACCTTCAAATACGACAGACAGGCAGAGATCCTTTCGTATTTTTATATTATTTAGGATTTAAATGACTGCATCCATGTTTCGATTATAAGGGGGTGAAAATAAATCTGTAAAAATCATAACATCTACATGGCAGATATTCTTTATTATAAAATACCAAACGTACCTGTAGAGTGCTGAAACGAATCTGTTCTCCTATCATGGCAGATTTCATCCTGTAAGGGCCACCGGAGTGCGCGCAGTACAAAGTGTCCAGGCCTGTCAGTACCACTTCAAGTATTGTTAAAGTTTCCGATTTGTTAACAGACGTTTCCTGTAAGAAACAAAAGCAAATACAAAACTTCATCATTCGAACGACGATTTTACACTAGCCACTTTTTCCGCGTATACGCGCGGCGGCGCTAAATTATTTCACGTGGTTTTTTAAATTAATATTTGTACCAAGATATGTCAAATAACTGACACACCGTCCCCGTCAAACTGTCCGTAAGAATCAAGCTGTGTCCCGGGTAGGTCCAAAATGGCCTTGTAGGTTATCAAAACTTCACAAAGCAATTCAGAGTCTGAAAGATAATGGACCCGTGCATCGGAGAGCACGTTAATATCGGTCCTACGCCTGATCTCTTTCCGGTCGTGTCGGATTGCCGGCCCATCGGGCCATGAGAGTTAAGGAATAGGGAGTGCAACTGTGTCTACTCAAAATAAATGTTTGTGCAGGCAGTTCTTTTTATATTAGAACAATTCAGTATTTTTATATGAAATAAACATCAAAGACTTTCATTTGACTTTTTACTCTTACGTACCCTTACGTCTTCCCAATAAAAAGTTTTATCCTTAATGTCAATCGCTCCACCGTTCCTCTCAATGGTAATTCTATTTAAGTTTCTGACTATTTCTGTTACATACAACCATGTTGCCTGAAACACTACTTCTTGATTTTCTCTGGAATTCAATAACGATACTGTACAAATATCCGTCTATAAAATATGGCGTTTTAGTATACATGCAAAAGAAATTACAGATTCAGAAGAGAACAGTTCTCGTCAACAACTTTGCCCCTCTGAAAATAACCATTTGACACCTTGCGTATGCGCAGTAGTGTTTTATTCGAACATTTTGATTTTCGGGAACAAATAACGAAGAGATGAGAACTTCATGGTTTAAACATAAAGCCGTTTCAGACAATAGTGTTTACCTTAAGTCTTTGAGGTCTTTTTGGAAGATCGAGGAAGTGTTGATGAAAGTAAACATGGCCGCCTGGACCTTGGGCACCAGCTCCTCACTTATTGGCCTCATCAGTAAATCGGTCAGTTTCAAACCTGTGGCACAATTAAATATCAACACCTTTTAATATTTATTTTTCAAAATTTTATGAAGTACTACATATGCACATTGCATGTGTATAGAAGAGTAAATGACATGCAATCTTTATACATCTACTTTTTTTTTATTTAACAAGACCATCATTTTTGTTTCTACTTACTATACATATAGCTAAGCACAGCTGTCTTATTAACAACATGTTGCTCTATCATAAAATCGGATTTACCCAACACGATCCCAATAAACCCCGTTACACACTAAAGTCAGTAACACTTTGCGTAAAAAAAGATGATATAAGTTGCAACATTACTGTAGATATAATTTGGGATACGATTTAATAAAAAGGGCTCAAGACTTGGGAAGCAGGGGCTAGAGTGTGAACATGGAAGTAATCTGGAGTCTTACCGTCGTCAAGTCTATAGGGATTATACCTCGTGATGACTGGCGGAGAATCGTCGCCGGGTTGGTATAGCTATGGAAGGAATTACACAAATATTATATCATTTAGAAAGAAGAAGTTAGTTTTGAAATGTAACCTGCGGTCGGGTAAAAATAAGGGATTTGGCTTACCATATAAATTACACCAACATTTTGGCCAGTTTAGAACCTAATCTTTGTTTCACTTCTCTGTACGCATAGTGAACGTTCAATTTGTAAGTCTATCCTTTTAGATAATTTTACCCAAAGATGGTTTAAAGTGAATATTTACCTCAATAGTGTGCTGGCAATGCAATAATCTTAGATGGTCGTATCCCAAATTAACAGATTCTCCAGATAGTGATGTAATTAGAAATCCATTTAATACGCAGCTATCCAATATGAGGCTAAAAGACAGATATTACTGAGTACATGAGCTCACGGCTGACTTGGATTCCTATAACCGACATCTATCCGTTGTTTTGTTGTACATAATTTATATTAAGCATCTAAATTCAATCTTTAAAATAAGCGGATGGATAGGTTATTAAAACCCGTTGTAAGTACATAGCAGCCGTACGATTCGATTAATATAATCGATCAAACGCATTACATCCGTTGATGAACAAGTTTCTCTGTGTTTCGGAAGGCGCATTGTCAATGGTCCTGGTAGTCATTTGTTACGTTCGAATGTCGTTTCGAGAAGCCACAAGCCAGACTTTTACTGACTAAAAACCGTCGTGTTCCGTCGTAGGCCTTTTATGTACCAGGGCCGCGGTAACTCTTTCGAACTATCCCGCAGCCCCAGCAGACCTTGGTCCTGTTGGGCCCCGCTGGGGACCTACCTAAGTCCTTAAGTGCATATTGGAAGCAAACCAACAAGCGATTGTCAACCTTTATTTTGTAGAAAGAAGCTAAGAGGATGATATAACTAAACAACAATTTCTTGGTAAATGCAAACATCTATAAAACTATTCACATTTTAAATTAGGTACCTATAAGTAATTATGTTACGCAACCCATGCCATTATGTTACTAACAATATCAACTATGAACTAAGTCAGACTTACGTGATTTTCCCGATATCGGAAACTTGTTGGAATCGAAAAGGCGATGCCTCATATGGATTCTGGTAAATTGGCTCATGTATAATATCACTCTTGTTCCTCGCTATCGCATAGTCAGCGTGTATGATAATCTTACTGAGGGCCGCGTAAATTTTGAGCACATTGGAAGCTAGAGAGAATTGTACTTCGGGCAGATATAAGCTAGGTAGCTGTTGGAGAAGTATGTTTAATAATACTCTGGAAGAAAACACGAATGAATACCGTCATTAGGTTGAATACTAAACTTTCGAAATACCTAAAAATGTATAACAAGTGTAAAATTAATTATTATTTTTAACTTTGATGTCCTCCTAGCCAACTATCAGCTATGGCGGCTGTTCTCATATAAGGTGGTTAGCCAACTGCGCAGATATTATTAGTAATTGGATTAAAATATATTATTTAGACACTGCATAATACTTACAGTTGGACTTGATTGTCATCGTGGTAAAGTCCTAAGGCTAAATCTTCATTTTGTCTTCTGATATAGACATTCATTCCAGGGTTGCCTACGTTTTCAAGTAAAGCCTGAAAAGCGAAACGGCAATTATATGTTGAATGTTGTCCCATTTCACACTCTAGAAATTTTTACTATCCGAGAACCAAATTTCATTGAAACCGATTAAGTAAATTGTGTCCAAAATTAATAAGTTAATTCACTCACACTTGTTACCGCATGTTCCAAAGGCTTCCTGTATATTTCCCAATCATTCCTAAATTTGCGAACAGATTCTGTAAGTTAAATCATTATTTTAAACGCTATTTAGTTTAAAAATGCTCATATATTTCTTTATACATTTATAGGCAGGTACAAAGATTTTAATTTTTGATAGAAGAGACTCATTAGAGCTACATGACTTCAGTTTGGCTCAACACGGTACATTTACAGTACACATTGTACAGTATAACGCAGACGCTGTCCCACCTAATCGCATGTCCACTGTGCCCTGAAACTTGCTCGCGGGAGGACTTAATGAGCGCATCTGGCCGCTTGGGGGCTGACATAGTGTAGTCTCAATATATGACATGTCATCGACACGAAAGAAGAAGAAGAAGAAGTATAACGCATCTTACCACTGTTGAAATAATCTAGGATAGTCTTCTGTATAGGTTCAGAACTAATTTGACATATTAAAAAGCTTGTAAATAACAGAAATGTAGAATACATCTCAGGTATATTCGCCTACAATGTGAAGCCACAATCCCTTTACATAAACATAATCATTGAATTAAATCATTACGTTATGAAACTTTTTAATTGAATTCACTGGTTTATGGTCAAGTCATTGTTGATAAGGAAACGGAATTTGTTCAGTGGAGGGAAAAATTAGAAGTTGGAGACATGAAGAATATAAAATATATTCTTTTATTACTCTGCGTATTTTACAAGTGGGGTTTTATACAAGGCTCTTCTTTTTCCCTTGAAGATGATGAAGGTAGATCACTTTAATTTTAGTATAGGTACCTATTCCATGTAATAGGAAGGTGTCTGATTGGTATTCGAACTTTCGCGGCGTCTAGTAAGATAAAATGCAATAATCTATTTATTTTAACGTCCTAATACCTACGTCGCTATTTAATTAGATATTGTAGAATTACCCAGGTGTACTAAGCATCATGTCATGCTTAGACACCGTTATACTAAGTCATACTTTCTCACATTAAAATACTTCATACTCACGACTTCCGTAAAACAAATAATATTACTATAACTGTTCATTTTAGAAGAATATGTAGAAGAAAATGTATTATCCAATGTTGAGGGGTCCGATAACGCAGCAGCTGACGATACGCCCGCATCAAACTGTTGGATGAAGCTAAATGCCCCACATCACTTCACAGTCATGGATCAAATTGATGGTAACATTCTCAATTCTTCTCCCACCATAGCCATATAGCATAGGAAGCCGACCCCAACATAGTTGGGAAAAAGGCTCGGAAAATGATTCTCATTTCTTCTCCATCTTAGTGTACGATGCAACACAGTGCTTTAGTGTTTCGAGTGGGTATCTATTAATATATATTTTTTTTTAAATTTTTGAGCACATCCCGCCTAACAACAGAAGATTTTTACAACCACAAAACTTCTACTGGTACTTTTATACAATTGAAATTGACCTTCACAGATCGCTACAATACAGTAAGGACTGATATTCACGACGCCATGATGGGTTCAAACTTCGATGAGCATATGATTGAAGTACGTACCCTTAGAAAAAAACACTAAGTATGTACAAATTTAAATTTTTCTGGTAATCCAACCTGTAATAAGACCAATTCTGCGCTAGGTATATTATATTTTATGAACAGAGTAATAGTCCTGTAGGATAAAAGACCAGAAAAGGCCTGAGCCTGATCTAACCTAATTCGCCTACTCTCCGAGGAAAAAGTATCACCGCCAACTGTTTTGTTCGTTTTGTACCTATAACTTTCATAAAACCCACGTAACGGTTTCTATAAGGCCTTTACCGTCGTACCCATAAGCAACACCACCGCCTAGGTCGCCAGTAGCCGATTAGTTATTGTACACAAATGTAGGTACATATTCTCGTTTCGTAAGACCCTGTAATAGGCCGTCTATATAAAATTAAAACTTTTGTATTGTCTTGGTATTTCAGGATCTAGTGCAAAGTAGAGGAGCCGCGCTCCGGGAAATACACGCATTCCACTCCACGTCAGCGATACCATCAGGGATCAACCTCGGGGGCTTCTGTATGCTACGAATGCCTGACTCAGTACTGTAAGTTCTTTACATTCTACGTGACATTTGTATTTAAAGCAATCGCTTTACTACAGTTTCAGTTGCCCATTGTCATGGCTCATTGCTATTTATAACACCTACATATTTTTATACCGGTCTTACCCCGACTTTATACTTAGTAAGTTTCTTCTGTAAAAATTACGTAAGTAACTAGTAAGCTGTAATAAGCTGCTAATGTGAGCAATACCTAACCTAAGAAAGGTCTTACAAATAATAAATGACTTTAATTATAAGATCTAGGAAAACTGAATCATATTTGTCGTCAGGTTTTTCCATCGCATGAAACTTCGCAACAATACACATTTCAAAATTGAATCATTGCATAACGACTTCACGAACATGATGGTGAGGATAAACCTGTGCCTGCATGACTTGCACCTGAAGGGCGCGTATGAGCGCTCCCTCACTGACGATGATCCCTCCGTCCTCATCTACGCTCCCACCTTCGGAGAAGTGGAGTAAGTACAAGTGTTCCTATTTCTTAATACAATTTGACTGGGGGTCATATTGTATTAAGGAGTAGGAACACTTCCATCAAACTGGTAAGCCTACAGCATTATTTACTTTCTGCAAAAGTAATCTACTTATGATGGACGGGTGTTTGTATTCTTTATTTTTGTTCGCGCATATTTGCGACGTTTACATACGTTTTCTAGGTTTTTGTTGAGAAACGTGAAATACAAAATGGAAGGCCAATACAGGATAATTAAAAACAGACTCAGGATTGAAATGGTTAACTCCGAAATCATCGCTGACGATATTTTGATGACTGTGAGTATTTATTTACATTTCTATCACTTCGAAACTTGCGAGCTTCAGGTTACTTGTTCAGAAAGAGTTATTAAATAGTATGCCCATTACACTATTCTAAAAGCAGAATTTTTTTTAATCATATGTCGAAAGATTAGTAAAATTTTCAAATTTTTTGCATGCTTGTTATTTGTTCAATAGATTACTTCTTAATTATTGATATTATGAAGTACGTTTATTTAATTTCAGTACGTAAATCAAGCTGCCGGAAGTTCAGCGGTAAAAATAAAAAAGGAAAACTTAGGTACTCAGCTATAATATTTCCAATTCCCTTGCAAAAACAACAAACATAACATTCAGATGTTTTACAGGTAACTTCATGAGTAGACTTAAGATAGATTTGGACCTATGGCTGAAACATTATTTTAATGACTACATGATATTCATCAGCCTAGATGGAATAAGCGATATAGATAAATATTCGTAAGTCTCTTACTTTACTTACTTACTAGTATATTCTGAAACCATTATGAAAATTACAATCTTCATCTGCCTAACCTTTTCCTAACTAAATATTTAGAGGAGCTGCGTCAGGTGTCGGATGAGGCTGAATATCAGTGTTCTACAATCTACGTAGACTACCTATCTAAGCTCCTTAACTCAATTACCTGGGCAACCCGATACGCCTTATTAGGACTGATTGCCAAACTTTCTGGCTTCTGACCAACCACTGCCAAAGATGTTCGAATGAGAGCCAGCACCCACCAATAAAAGGTGTCTTCCGAAACACTGAGGAATTCGTCATGACGAGATGGTAAACGGGGTCCTCCGCTATAAGCTTTGCATGACCTTCACATCGATCGACTCCTAGGTTATTACGTAGCCACGACCTCTTTAAAATTAACAATATATTCTTCAATATTGGACTCGTTTTGATATACTATAATGTAGTATTAACAATTATTGTTATTTTAAGAAAATATGACAAGGAGAGAGCCACCGCTTTAGAAGAGTACACAGACAAAGCTATCACCGATATCGTGACCAGAATAAGACAATTAAAAGCTGATACAATCCCGGTGCCTGCGTTCACTTTCAATTCCATCCAAGGCGTGGTAAGTCTTTGGGCCTACAGATTTTTGAACAGCACTGGCGGATCTACCTTGACTATACTGTACGTACGGGACCAATTTACTTGTAACGTCACAATTTTTCTCTTTTTTGGTACTTCCTTATGTAGTCGCCTATATAGTCCGCTATGTACCTATATACTCCCTTATCTGCTTCGTCGATATTCTCCTTTTTTTACTCTACCTATTGACTTAAATAGGCAGAGTACATAAGGATTATGTACTCCTCCCATTTACTCCCTTATTTGTTATCCCTAAACAGGTGCTCTGTTATCTACTACCCTATGTAGCATGTTATGTACTTCTCTACGTTCTCCTCTTTCATTCTGCCTTACAAGCTTTAGTATGTATGTACTCTGATGTACTCTTTAGAAGGAAGAGGTATCATTAATTTTCAATTTTCATCATTTTTTCTACTGACTGACAGAATTGTCAACCGCACCAAAAAACGGTTAGACCATACCTCGATACATCATTCGATACATTGCCTAGATACCCCAAAAACTTGACGTTATTTTTTTAATAACAGGTAATTAAACTTTATGATGGCGTGATACGAGGACTTGACAGTATGTACAGGCGGTCAGTGGCCACCGGCGTCAAACAGAAAGACATTCGTAGAGTCGATACCGTCGTAGGATTCAGCAACTTGAAGGTACGTGGCCAATTAACATCCGCTTATCATGGAATATAAGGTACAGACGCCAGCACGTCAAGCTAAATTTCCCAGTCAACATTGAACCTTGTTTTTTAATTATAAGGACTTTTACACATTGTGCATACCAGTCCCATTATACACAAACCACATCTGATTGCAATTAATTTACAGGTATAGGTACTTATAATTAAACAGATGCTAAAACAAAACTACTTTGATTGCCATTAATTCAAAAAGGCACTTTGCCACCTTAGAATTGCACTGCATTTAAGGAGAAAGTACTTTGAATTACATTTAAAATATAAGGATTGGTTTCCCATATTTACAGATGGTGCTAACATTGAACCTTATACTTGAGACAAAGTTGAAAATCTTTTAAAGAAAGGCAGATTATACCAGCTTAATGTGTTGTCTGTACATTTTTGACTTTCCGTAGCTTAATACGCCTAGAAACTACTTGTGTTGTATTCAATAAATATATAGTAAAAAAAACTGGTGACTGGCACATTGTGCCAAAATAAAAATAAATAAAATAAAAATGAAGAACAGAACAGAAAGATAAAAAGAAGAACTTAACTTGTGCTAAACCAACATACATTTTCAGGTGGTTTACAAGTATGAAGCAATGTTACCGACGGGGGTGCCGCCTCTAGCTGGCGTGCTAATCTTGTCGGCCAATGAACTCTCGGCGCACCTGGCTTTGACCTTAGTCAAAGATCCTGAAACCGTCGACTTGGACATCGAATTTCTGGATCAGATGAAGTAATTAAACATTGAGCTTCTTTTCTCTCACTCAGAGACTATAATGGTGGTTGAAACATTCTTTACGATTGCTGACATTGATTTCTTACTCTGCACCCAGTACGGAGTACCTACGCAAAAATGTTAGTGTTCCGAACTCCTAACGAAACTAAGCAGTTTTCGGGATAGGTATGTCTAAACTATTAACTATTTCAGACCGGAATCTTTGACAGTTGAAGGAGCTGCGAATACAATGATAGGAAACTTTAAGCACCTGCTGGAACACCAGATCGTTGCCATGATGTCGAATACCCTCCTTCACGGCATATTGATGCTAAGGTCTCTACCCAGTTGCCGTAAGTAGTGACATCAGTCATCTAGGTACATTTAAAAACTGCGTGAAAGATACCAAGACTATTACCGAGCCACTGATCTCAAATCTCTCATCAGCTCCTTGTTTACACTGATCCAATTTTTTTGGTTTCGTAGTTTACAGCGCTTTCACCGATTTTACTTTCTTTTTCCGCGTGTAGCAAAACAGTGTGAAAGCGCTGAGATAAAAAATAGGATCAGTAGGAGAAACCGTACACTTCAAAGAAATGTATATGAATTGTATATACCTATTATTCTTTTTAGAACCATTTGCCAACCAAATTGGAGTTAAAATCAAACCAAATAGTGGTGTGATCAGTGAGTACAAAGATTATGCGAACCCTCAACTCAGTGGTGAAACTTTATTTCGCGACGAATTTGAGGTAGAGATGGCAGTCTCTAGTGACGAAGACGAAGACTACAGAGCAGCTCTGCGCTCAACAAATAGGCCGCAAGTTAAACAAAATAGTACTAAATCTATCAATAAGCAATCAAAGAAAAATATTAAGAGGAAAAATAAACCGGGCCAAGAGAAAATTAAGACAATAAGAAATAAAAAACGTAGTAACAAGCCAACAGCCAAATCACAAAATGTGAATAAGTTAAATATTATAAAGGTGCGAAAATAAAACAGTAATTTCATTTTAATTTGTCCACATCCACAAAGAGCAACCAAACGATCACCATAATTCACCATTTTTTTTTATCTAATGATACAACGAGGACTTTCTTGTTGTCGCCAAATGCCTTCATAATTGGATGGTATTTAAAAGTACTTCAATTTATTCCCATTTCATTTAGGTACCTAATTTTGCCTGTGTTCCACTGTAACGTTTAGTGTGGTGGTAGGTACCCTAGTAGGTAGAAAAATAAAAAGGAATTTAGTAAATTAGTATATAAGTATATTCTACAAAAGATCGGCAGAGCCGGGAGTGGGTTTAGAATAATCGAGCTCGCGTTAAGTTCTGGCCCGCTATAGAACACTACTACCCTGTATAGTCAGGCAGCTCGGCAGCGGTCAGGCGGGGTAAGTGTGCAGCGCGCTAGTAGATGCCGGACGCGCAGGTAGATGCAGGACACGTAGATAGGCGCGGCACGTAGGTAGGCACAGGCACGTAGGTAGACACAGGCACGTAGGTAGACACAGGCACGTAGGTAGACAAGCGCGTAGGTAGGTGCACTTAGGGTAGGTGCACTACGGTAGGTGCACTGGAGGTAGTCAGGTACTTGAACCCTGGAATGTCCGTTATGTTCCGTCTTAGTTACGGTCCGGTTATATTCCAGCCACGACTGCAACATCCCGATTTCCACTTACTCACTACCTAACTAGATGGAAAGCAGTGATCAAGCACTAAATAGCATCGAGATGAGGCAGCCTGGGCAGCGTGACAAATTATAATTACAGCTAACAAAATGTAATCTAAATGCAAGTGATATGAAAGTATGAGAGGATGAAAGTATTTGCATGATTTAATAAGCAAAGCACTTGTTTAAATTAAGAATGAATAAATAGGTAGACTCTATAACAAATTATTTAAAAGGAAGGAATGTGAGAAAATAACTGTAGGGCGTGGCCCTCATGACACGGTCTAAGTGCACCGGTCATGTAAGGTCAAATACCACATGATATTTTTTTAAAAGCGTTATGGAAATAAGTACATAGGCCATAGGTAATATTCCATAAGAACAGCAACAAAGGCGTGGTCGTAGCATGAAATAACATAATGAATGCACAATGAAATTAGCAAGTCATTCTACGACACGTCACGTACTCACGTATAACTTTTCTAGATGCACATAATAAGCAATATTTTGCAACACTTACCCGATCTGGGGTATACACTGACTCTAAAAGTAATTTTAGAAGCACAATAGTTTATTAAAGATTAAATTATTTGCAATATAATCGCGAGTTAAAAACTAATATAGACCAGTCTGTATCGGCTCGCGGTGTCGAGCTAGTGACCGTCTCGCGATTGACCGCCGGCTCTGCTCGCGTCGCCTCATAGGAGGGATAGTTCGCCGAACCGGTTTCCGTCACCCGTCAACGGCTCACGGCTCGCGGCGCGCGGCCGAGATATCGCAAGTCTAGTATTTTTAAATATTCAAAATATAACGTACAACGTTACAGTACCCCCCTTTTTAGCGTAGGATTTTTCCTAGGAAAAATCCGCTGCTTTCGCTCTTGCTAACAACTGATCTGAGTTTCTCTTTCATTCGTCTTCATTCATAATGTAATCATCCCTCACTTTTCATTCTTCCTTACATTAAATAGCCGACATCACATTTATAGACATCTGTGCGTCAGCGTCCTTTCGACCTGAGTATTCTGCTTACAGTGCACAGAACACTCACCCAGTTCAGTCATGGCTGGTAGAGGATAAAGCTGAAACCGAGCGATTACTAACTACACATAACTATTAATTGATAGATTGAATATTAGAAAAGATAAATACATAAGTTATATTTGTGATTTTAAGGCTTACTTATAGAGTAATCAACCGCTCTTGCAAAGGCTTATTTAAGGAGTTGCACCGCTCCGTAGAATACCAAAGGTGTAGATCCTTTAGCAGTAGGAAGGGATCTATGGGGTAGAACCACGATCAAAAGTTTCGTTTATAACCATCGGTGTAGGGCCGATAGTCATAATATATTTAATACGTTAGTAATACGATGTATGGGGTAGACCATCATCATATAAACTATTGGGGTAGACCAATAGGTGAAAAATAGAAAAGCAATAGTTATGGGTAGTAGTAGTAAGTGGGTACTTTACATTATTTAGTTTAGTTTTTAGTTTATAATATTATGTATTTGTTTAAGTTACATTTAGTGCATTTAGTTTTAGTTGATTTTTTCAAATTTGTTATATAATTTTAATTACAGTTATAGAATTTAAGTTGAACTAATAATTTATTCTTTGTAGTTTATTAGTTTATATTATTAAGTTTAGTTTTTATTATTTAATTTAGTTTACATTACGTATTAGTGCATTCAGTTTTAGGTGATTTTTAAAAATTTGTTTAAAATAAAATATATTTAGCTATAATAAACGAAGTTTAAGTATTCACAATTTTAATTACTTTACCTAGCCGTAGTAACATTCTGATAAAATTTGTTTAAGTTATACTTTATGGTTAATTAATTTAATAGTTTAAAATACTTTATGTACCATTACATTAACGTGTAAATTGTGAATTTATTGTAGCGTTCTATTAGAAGTAAATTTAGGTTTAGTGTAGTGATTATAGTGTTTGGAATAGTTACAATTAAAATTATAAGTTTGTTATTTGTACTATAGTAGGTAATTTATATATTTGTTTCCGAAGTTCGCTAACCGAATCTCCCCCAGTACCATCACGAACAGTAACTTCATACTCTAGCTCAGCTTTTTGTAGCGATAAAAACGTAATAGGGTAAGACATGATAGAAAATTAAAACCGCAGAGGAGTGTGTTGCAAAATAAGGACAAAAATAATAAAGACAAAACAATTCAGATGCAAAATCAGCACGTTTGTGGTCAGTCTAACCATATGTGAAAATATATTTAAGGTATGTTAATTTTGAAGGTAAATGTGAAGAAAAAAATAAAATTTGGGTGTAGAAAAATATTGACGGTAGGTCAAGTAAAATTGGACGGTTAAATTTAAATATTAGAGAGATTTTTTTTTTTTTTTTTTTATATGTGGGTAGATTCACATTTGGTAGGCTGTGATTAAATTCAACACAACTGACAGACAACCAACACCAGGACAACTACAAAATGCTTAGCAAACAAGAACTAAACACGGCTCGATATATTCTACCTTTATTGGGCGCCACTGTAACGTTTTGTGTGGTGGTAGGTACCCTAGTAGGTAGAAAAATAAAAAGGAATTTAGTAAATTAGTATATAAGTATATTCTACAAAAGATCGGCAGAGCCGGGAGTGGGTTTAGAATAATCGAGCTCGCGTTAAGTTCTGGCCCGCTATAGAACACTACTACCCTGTATAGTCAGGCAGCTCGGCAGCGGTCAGGCGGGGTAAGTGTGCAGCGCGCTAGTAGATGCCGGACGCGCAGGTAGATGCAGGACACGTAGATAGGCGCGGCACGTAGGTAGGCACAGGCACGTAGGTAGACACAGGCACGTAGGTAGACACAGGCACGTAGGTAGACAAGCGCGTAGGTAGGTGCACTTAGGGTAGGTGCACTACGGTAGGTGCACTGGAGGTAGTCAGGTACTTGAACCCTGGAATGTCCGTTATGTTCCGTCTTAGTTACGGTCCGGTTATATTCCAGCCACGACTGCAACATCCCGATTTCCACTTACTCACTACCTAACTAGATGGAAAGCAGTGATCAAGCACTAAATAGCATCGAGATGAGGCAGCCTGGGCAGCGTGACAAATTATAATTACAGCTAACAAAATGTAATCTAAATGCAAGTGATATGAAAGTATGAGAGGATGAAAGTATTTGCATGATTTAATAAGCAAAGCACTTGTTTAAATTAAGAATGAATAAATAGGTAGACTCTATAACAAATTATTTAAAAGGAAGGAATGTGAGAAAATAACTGTAGGGCGTGGCCCTCATGACACGGTCTAAGTGCACCGGTCATGTAAGGTCAAATACCACATGATATTTTTTTAAAAGCGTTATGGAAATAAGTACATAGGCCATAGGTAATATTCCATAAGAACAGCAACAAAGGCGTGGTCGTAGCATGAAATAACATAATGAATGCACAATGAAATTAGCAAGTCATTCTACGACACGTCACGTACTCACGTATAACTTTTCTAGATGCACATAATAAGCAATATTTTGCAACACTTACCCGATCTGGGGTATACACTGACTCTAAAAGTAATTTTAGAAGCACAATAGTTTATTAAAGATTAAATTATTTGCAATATAATCGCGAGTTAAAAACTAATATAGACCAGTCTGTATCGGCTCGCGGTGTCGAGCTAGTGACCGTCTCGCGATTGACCGCCGGCTCTGCTCGCGTCGCCTCATAGGAGGGATAGTTCGCCGAACCGGTTTCCGTCACCCGTCAACGGCTCACGGCTCGCGGCGCGCGGCCGAGATATCGCAAGTCTAGTATTTTTAAATATTCAAAATATAACGTACAACGTTACACCACCAAATATACTTAATGTGCACCAAAATTCATTAAAATATTCACAAAAAAAATCATTAAAATGATCATTAAAATCGACAAATATAAATAAGTACATCTATATCTATATACATATAATAAATCTATATACATATAATAAATCTGTAAAAAAACTGTGTCTGTACATTGAATATATTTAAAAAATAATAATTGGGTGGGGTTTTGAAACAGTAATGGAGCACAAATCCAAAAAAAAAATTCTGTCTGTATGTCTGTATGTCTGTTTGTTTGTACACGCTAATCTTCGGAACTACTGGACGGATTTCAATGATTTTTTCTTTGTTGTATCAGTATTAAGCCTGGTCAACATATAGGCTATAATTTATCTTTGAAACTCGAAGACCTGATGCAGAACACCAACAGACCAACAAAACTATAAGAGATACAAAAATGGTGCCATGGCAAAAATTGTTTCATATGATGAGCATTTTCAGCTGAGATAATAAATTTTAAGATCTGGAACACCTGATGTGGAACCCCAAGAGCCCAGCTTCTCTGTACCATATACAGGTATGACGTTTTAGCAAAAGTTGTTCAATTTGATAAGCACTTTCTATTGACTTATACAAATTGAAGATCTAAAACACCTGATGTGGAACTCCAGGGGCCCAGCTAGACTATAGCATATAGAGGTGTGACGTTTTAGCAAAAGTTGTTCAATCTGATAAGCACTCTCTGTTGACTTATAAAAATTGAAGATGTACAACACCTGATGTGGAACGCCAGGAGCCCAGCTAGACTATAGCATATAAAGATATGACGTTTTAGCAAAAGTGGTTCAACCTGATAAGCACTCTCTATTGACGTATATACATCGAAGATCTGGAACACCTGATGTGGAACTTCAAGAGCAATACTACTCTTGAAATGTATAGAAATGAATGTTATGAAATAGGTGGTATGGTGAATCAAAAAAAGCAATTAGTCCGTCTTTTAGATAATCCTAAAATAATGGACACGTATTTTTTCTTTTCTCCTTCTCACAAACAAATAATAACGAAGATATAACACGCTTGAATTTTGTGTTAAGTCACTGCTTAGTACAAATTTTACATACCTAACGTGGCGTCACGAGCCCCCACTCTCCGAATTTGTTGCGTTATATCTCATTATTATTTTATATGTCTCTTCCAGACCTCGGGACTACAGAGTTCCGAATTTTTGGGAGGCAAACGTGGGGCCGAAGCCAAGACTCTGAAGCCCTTTTGAGACAACTTTAATGAAATGGTGAAACAAAACCGACGATTATTCCTTTATACACTATAGAAATGAACCCAAGGACAATCCCCGGTGGACGTCGTTAAAAAAAAGACAATCCCCGGTTCTGTGCTATACCATTGCTAACTGTTGATGAAAACTACTTGGGCTATTGTGATGGGATGCTAATGGACTAGGAATGGGGAAACTACGGGAACTATGGCACCTGCCGATGACAATGTATTAGATACATGTAAAAATGGTGAAATGGTAAAAATGGCAGGTGGAGACTCGCCAGCTCACTTACTGGGCCCCCGGGAATCAGTCACTGAATAGCAACAAGAGGGCAACAGCAGGGCTACTAACTCCGAGCAGGGCTACTAACCCTGCTCTAGCGACTCCACTCTGGACGGCCAAGCCAAGCCAGAGGCGTGAGACTTACCCCCGTCATGGTTCACTCCGACAGGCCGGAGATGGGGGACAGTATACTCTCCCTGGAGAACTCAGTATATATAGCCCACCGGGGTCGCTACTCCCCGTCATCAGCCTCAGATGTCCTGCGGTGCTTATATCTCATTATTATTGTCGTTATTATCTCAAGAGCCTTTGTCCCAATTATGTTAGAGTCGACTTCCAGTCACGATGCAACTGAGAACCAGTGTTTTACAAGGAGCGACTGCCTATCTGAGCTCCACAACCCAGTTACCCGCTCAACCCAATAGGTACCCCTTGGTAAAACTGGTCAGACTTACTGGCATCTGACTACCCATAACGACTGCCAAGAATGTTCAATGACAGCCGGAACCTACAGTTTAACATCCCCTCCAAATAACGGTCATTGGTATCCAAAATATACGTAGAAAGTACATACGAACTTAGAAAAGTTGCATTGGCAGGCACTTGCCAGACCTGGAATCAAAGACGTACGCTCATACTTGAGAGATTGGTTCTCTACCCACTAAACCACCACGACTTCCACTAAGTCATCACGACTTTGTCATCTCAGTAACATTTAATGTTTTTTAACGTATTAATACGTGTAATATTTTTGCCACACACAACTTAAATGCGGACTAATTAGAATCACTACTTTTATCCCTATGGTCACGTCTTTTGCGGTTCAGTTCTCAGCGTTTTGTTTAGTCTGCTGTGCTTTTGTCGTTGAAGTACAAAAATTAAATATATGGAACGTTTCTAATGGCTATACGTATTCCGTTGTTTTCAAGGGTGAATTTCCCGGGACCAAAAAATGCGTGGCATCGATGAAATCGGTACTAAAAATCATTGTTATAATATTCTAATATTTTTTTCTAAGTAGGTGTAATAGTAATCTATGTGTAGCACTAAATATTTTGTTAATAGGATTAATGGGTTCTCCAAAAAAAAAAATTAAACCTCAAAATCTTTCATTGCCGTGTTTGTCCACACGTCACCTTGATGTGTACTAGACCTTATTGATAAAAATGTATTAGTTATTTCTATTAAAACCTACTTTTATTTGATTCGTGAATAGTTAAAGTATTGTTAGGGACTACATTTGTTCAAATATTTAAACAATACAACAAATGGTAAATAAAAAATAGTTTGTCCCAGAACTACCATTCATCGCCATGTCCTAAACATATTTGAGAATATTGCTTTTTCTAACGGTTTGCGTCCCTCCCGCTGTGCGCTAAATGTTGCATATTAGTGGACGTCAAGTGTCAAGTGTTCGACGTGGAATGACGTGTGCACGTGCCTGCGTTTTCGCGCCATAAATGCAAGTATGCAATTTTTTTAACACTGGACATTTTTTCTTTCATCGCCGTGGATAGGTCTTACTTCTGTTTGAATAAGTTTGTCCTCTTAATTGATCATTCGGTACAATGCCATCTATCTTATGTTTATTTGTGACGTGTTAATTACTGTGAATTATTAACAGATTTTTAGTTTTTTGATGTTTTTGCCTTGATATTCATTGCCGTGCTCTCATTGCCGTGGTTTCCGTGGTCAAAATTTGCTATGGAAATGAAAAAAAATACACAGCAATGAAAAAATTTTCATTGCCATGCCTTGTAAAACAATTTTGTTTCATTGCCGTGGCCGCATGTTTCACTACCGTGACTTATGTTTTCATCGCCACGGCATGATTAAGAAAAAAAACAATTTGTACTATATAGTCAACTACAAAAAGATATTTCCACGTTCATCTCACAAAATGATAAACTTACACACACACCACTTCAGGTTCAGGTTCACTTAGGTTGTTTTACTAGAGGAGTATTTAAGAAAAGAAAGAGAAAGATATGTCAAAACGATGGCTGCAGGAATAGTTTTCATTGCCATGGACGCATGTTTCATTGCCGTGCATGCAAGTTTCACCGCCGTGGCATGAAAATTTTAGTCTTGTATATCTCGTTAGTTTTTTAAGCTATCTACTAGATATTAAGTAAGAATACATATCTTATCAAAAACTTTAGTAAACACTATTTTTTCTTGTTCTAAAGTTAAAGTATAAAAAATCCACGGAAATGAAGATTTTATTGGACCTGTTGAAATTCACCCTCAAGTTAACGGGCCCTTAAAATTCAATATGAGGTGGTTCAGATCTTTGATTTTGCTGACCCCGTTGTCGCTGGCATAAGGGACTTTATCCGCGTACGAAGTCGCGGGCAGAAGCTAGTTTATAAATAGAAATGTAAAACAAATATAAATAAGTAGGTACATTTATAAATATAAATGTAAAATATATGTTTAAAAATAAATAAATGGAAATAAAAATAAGTGAAACCACTTATTTTTATTTAAAAAAAGCAAAAAGTAAAATCGTCATTTTGTTGGTTACGATAATATACGTAGGAGGTGTCGAAATATTATGTCATAACGAGCATCTATTTAACAACTGTTGCTTTGTAAAAATAGAAATACACCTAATTTTATAAACCTGCATTTTTTTTTTAGTTCTACTTCAGATAATGTACTGCAAAATGTATTTCAATCAAACACCAATTAATGCCTAATCTAGCTTTATTAATAAAAAATGAACACATTATTAAATGTAATGCTTACTAAAAATGATTTTTTAACACTAATTAGTACGAATAATTCAAAATGTTAAACAAAGTCTTTACTCCTACAATGTTCACATTATCAGTCCACTCAATCTCTGCAATACTTCTTTAAATTATTGCACCAATAAAGCGCACTTTGCCTTTGTAGGACGCCCACGTGGGAAATGCCCAAATGAAATGGGAATAAATTGAAGTACTTTTAAATACCATCCTTGCATTATCCGATCGGGCGCAATGTTACCGGATTGAAGCGAAGCATGCAAGAAGGCATGCAGCATGGAAGCAAACATGCAACACGCAGCAAGCATGGCTTCTGTCACGGCTCCGGCGCGGCGCTGCGGAACTCCGACGGTACCATGCGAGCTTATCGTCGCAGATGGTTTTCACGCTCACCAACGCAGCTTCGGCTTGCTGGCCGGCACGGCTTGCTGGCCGGTACGGCTTGCTGGCTGGCGGTGAACACAAAAATATTACCAACCTTCATAATTAACAACATTTCAAAATTGGCACGACCTTCACCATTTCTTTATTTTCGTACCTATATCCTGATGACGTCACATAAACAGTAGAATGAAGTAGTTATAAGTACCTTAGATATATAGTGCCGATAACTATACCTTAGCCTAAGCATTTTACTCAATGTTGTAGATGATGAAAACCTCAAGTGTCCCTTATGTATAGCATAAATTACCTACCTATACTAATAAAATAAATTGGTGCTTACGTCTTTTTAGAATACACCGATTTTCAATGTTGAAATATGAATGAAAATACCATTATTTCGAAAAATTTAATAATAGGTACATGCAGGTTGAAAATATGAAAGTCAATGTGAATTCACAAAAACTCATACATAACGGGCCTGCTGAAAGAGATTTCTTAAGAAATAAGTAGTGCCTTTGATTGCGTTATATTTTTATCTTCTCTCATCAACTCAACAAAGACTGTTCACTGTGTAGGTACATAAACTGTTAATACAATCTTAGAGCATTACAATTAATCGAAGTGCAAATCTCTTTGCAAATACCCTGGTGTATACGCGGGGAACGTTTGTTGCCCGTGGTACTACCAATAGTACTACCAGTAGTACCACGGGCAATTTTTAGGGTTCCGTACCTCAAAAGGAAAAAACGGAACCCTTATAGGATCACTTTGTTGTCCGTCTGTCTGTCTGTCTGTCTGTCTGTCTGTCTGTCTGTCTGTCTGTCTGTCAAGACCCTTTATCTCAAGAACGCGTGGACGTATCAAGCTGAAATTCACATGAAATACTCAGGTCTATTGCCTCTTTAAGCTGTGAAAATATCAAACTTCTAAGCCAAGCCAATCAAAAGATACAGCCGATTATGTCGATATTTTCAACAAATTTTCGACACTCGCAAAGGAATCAAAACCTACAGGATACTTCCCGTAAACTCAGAGTCTTGAAATTTGGCATGAAGCATTATCATATAATGCAAATATAGGAAAAATTCCGAAAATCTAATTTTTTTAGTTATATAACATAAAAAAAAATATTTTAATAAAATGAAACTTACTACCTTATTTCTCACGAACGAATAAAGGTATCAAATTGAAATTTATACCAAATACTTAGGTCTATTGTCCCTTTAGGTAGTGAAAAAATCAAACTTCTAAGTTAACGCGATCAAAAGATACAGCAGTTATACCGACACTTTAGACGAATTTCCGTCACACGCTAGGGAATCAAAACCTACAAGGTACTTCCCGTGAACTCAGAATCTTGAAATTCGGCAAGAAGCAACGTTATATAGTACAGATAAAGGAAAAATTGCGAAAATGATAAATTTAAAGTTACATAAAATATTAAAATATTATTTTTGCTTACTTGACATAAAATATTTTTTTAATAATTATAAACTTACTACCTACACTTTTTCACATGAACGCGTAGAGATATTAAAGTTGAAATTCATATCAAACACTTCTTAATTATAATTGCCTCTAAACTGTGAAAAATTTTAAATCATTCAAAGGTCATTGGGCACCCTTTGGGCACCTTAGTATGGAAACCATACCCGCGGCGGATACGAACGAAATATAGCACAGTATAATGATAAAGGCTCTGATTTACTGTGGCATTAGTCGCATCAATGTGAACCATGGGAATCTAGAGAAAATCAGGTGTAAACATCAAATATTTTCCTCATTTCAATGGGGAATTTAAACGATCAAGTTTGACGGATTTAAGAAATCATTTCTTTGTAGTGAAAGAGTATACTCGCCGTTTATTTCCATTGTCATCAGATCAGGATCTGATGATGGAAATCCTGAGAAATCGAGGGCAACTATCAGAAATTGTAGGCATGCATAGGATTAAAACTTGATTCTCAGACGTATGTCTGGTGATACTATCAAACAGTGAAGGTTTAGAGCTTACCTGATGATGGAGACGTGAGAAAGTCGAGAGAACTCCTCAACGGTATGTTTTAGTTACGTCGTGTTTGGGCTTATATCATTCGAATTGACGAGAACTTCTCACAAAAGTTAAAAATAAAAACTTTTTACAAAAAAAAAACTACTTCTAAAAACAACAACAAAACTGTTTATATGCTCGGCCTAGATCTCGGTAGTTAAATAAATATAGATGCATCCTCTAGACACCGACTTCTAGACCGATGCACCTAACATCTTTTTAATTTCTTTCTCGCTTTTGTTTTCTTGTTGCTTTTTTATATGTTTGAAGTTGGATTTGTTTGTAAAATGCTACAAAATAAAATAAAGCTGACTTTATAAAACAAAGAAAGGGACAGAATTAAACTTTTGTCAAGGCTCTAGAAACGTAAAGCCAGCAGCCCCGAATCCTACTCTCTAGCAGTCGTTGTTACAATTCGACAGTTACAAGTCTTCAGGCAGTTTCGAAAAAAACCTGAAACTGGAGCTCGTTAGGTGATTGATCCCTCAAAAATAAAAGATCCCATTAGTAGTGAATTCTCATCAACTAAAATAAAATAAGCTTCAACACAAGGTTACGTTATAAATTGTAAAGGAGTTCCCATTACTATATCTGATCTTTGTTATCGACCCCACAATGGCAGTCAAACCTATCTATGTGGAAAGTCTTCGCCAATACAAATAAAATAAGCCCAAACACGTGGTAGTTGCAACACTTGCAACATACCGTTCAGGAGTTCCCTCGACTCTCTGTAGTCTCCATAATCAAATCAGCTCCAAACCTTCACTGTTTACCAGTATACTCAAAAATACACTCACATGTCTGGTTTTGACTCGATGCGTGCCTACAATATTCAAGAGTTGACCTCGATTTCTCGGGGTTTCCAGATCCTCATCAGATCCTGGTCATCCGAATTGGCATCTTCCTTCTTTATGAAAAGTCTATATTTATATTCAAAGAAACGTCATACGAAACGTATTCTCCACGATTTAAAACTACTTTGATTCATGTTCGCCACTTTTTACAAAGCGGGTCAGATATCCAATGACCTTTAAGACATAATTAGTTATTTTCAATCAGATTTCTGAATGATGACTATAAAATGTTGTATCTATATAAATAACTTTAATAAAATCACTTTTACAAGGTACTGGCGTACTATTTTAGTTATATTATAAAATAAAAAATATTAACTATTTTGTCTCTCACGAAATTACTATAACTATGATTGTTCTAAACTGAACGGTTGGCGCGAGACTCACTTTTTATATACAGGATTTGTACGGAACCCTGGGTGCGCGAGTCCGACTCGCACTTGGCCGGTTTTTTCTTCCCGTAGTACTACCAAGCGGTCTGGTAGTACCACGGGCAAGAAAAAACTGCCCGTGGTACTACTGTCAATATTATAGGTTTTTTTCAACCCTTTTGTTGTCACAGTTGATTTTGTCATCCTAGAAAGAGAATTGAAATATATATATATATATTTTTAATGTTGATATATTTTGGTACTATTTCGTAAATAGTGGTAGTTGTGAAATTTTTCATTGCTTAAAATCAACAAGAGTCAAAAACACTTAGTTTTTTTTTCACAAATTTCATAAGAATTGAATATCAACTTACGTTTTTCGTTTTATTTGAAATATTAAGTAGGTAGTGTTATTCATTAAAATTATCGAAAGCATTGAGTATTGATATGATCATATAAGTTATGCTGTCCTAGTACTTTACTATTTTGGTTCGGCCGAATTCTGTAAATTAGTTTTTGACTAATCACCTCGTCCGGGGAATCTTCTTTCCGTACCTGGATAAAACGTACTTTGCGTTCAGCGCAGAGAGTGTAGCTTCCTAACAGTGGAAGAATAATTGGGTTTGACGCATTTGGTGCACTTCTACATCATGCTCAAATGGTGCATTTCGCAACTGGTACACTTTTCAAATGGCACACTTTGCAACTGGTGCTCTTCTCAAATAAATTGCTTTGTTATAATTTATCTTGGAGTAGGTGACTCTTTTTTATATATTTTTTTCTTATTTTCATCAATCACCGGAGTTAAAAAGTGAACCTATCAATCTCTGAATTTCGTTGCAACTGCTCCCCCGTGTACCAGGACAGCAAACTTACCTGAGTATTCCAATTTCCCGACGGAAATACTCACCAAGTTCAATGATAGCATAAAATACATCAAGTTAATCCCACGAGATCAAGGTATTCAATACTTATTTGTGAAAAAAAAAACTAAGTGTTTTTGACTCTTGTCAATTTTGAGCAATGAAAAATTTCACAACTACCAGATCTCGACGGCTCCTAAGTATACTGAGTCAACTATACTTTTAGTAACTTTACAGGAGGGCGATAAGAAGATCAAAATGGTTATATTTAAATTGTTAATACAACCATGAAAAAAAAACCAATCGTAGTGAATTGAATATAATAAAGCCTCTCATCTGTACACAATAAATTTCATATTATTTTATTAATTTATGAGATATTGTAGATATACTAGTATACGGCGATTATTTGTCTCTTAAAAATGGATCAAGTACCACTTATATTTTTATACGTCGCATTATTGAATCTACGTTATAAACAAAAATTACTTTACAAGTGTGGCAAAAAATATTTTTATTTACTTATTGGATTTTTTATATATTATATTTTCTGTCGTGAATTTATTTTTTGTTAAAATATAATAAGTTGACTCACTGTACATGGGCATAATTTCAAAAGTGAACCATACTTAAATTGAGTCAAGTGTGGTACAAAATAGTTAATTTATCAAAAACGCCTTTCATGTTTAATATTTTAATCAAAGAAAAATTCAAAACGGTATTGGCAACATAAGCACAACTTTAGGATATCTATAAAATTAACAAAAAATTACAAAAATCAACAATAATCCTTAATTAATAATCCTTATCCTTAGTATTAATTGCTGAGAATAAAACCCAAAACAAAAATGTGAAAGACTGCCAAGTTCGATAACATGGGAATGCTTCGCCTATAAAAGAAGTGAGATCTGAATAAGTACCAAGTTCCATACACATACCTCAGTTAAAAATAGTTACTTTTTAATGATGTTGCTTGGCAAGTTTTCATACACCTTCTTATAAACCTACTAAACGCAATGAATCAAGTATTTAATTTTCTATTAAAACTTGCCAAGTAACATCATTAAAAAGTAACTATTTTTAACTGAGGTATGTGTATGGAACTTTGTACTTATTCAGATCTCACTTCTTTTATAGGCGAAGCATTCCCATGTTATCGAACTTGGCAGTCTTTCACATTTTTGTTTTGGGTGGGATTTCATTTATTTTTGTAAGGTTGTTTATTTTATTTTTTTCTTATGATGAAGTTAGTTAAAGAAATGTCTCATTTATGCTATCTTTTAGATTTTTTAATATGCACTATGTTTCTTACAAAGAAATGAACTAGATTAACTAATTGGACTAGATTTACCAACTGACTGACATGACATGTTATCATATATTATGTTCGTGGATCAAAGTTACACATTCGTTATTTTCGAAAGTGATTCACACTTGGCCGTTTTCAGATTTTTACTTTACTTTGGCTAAATACAAACCTTTGTACCATTCGAAGATATATTATATAAATATAGATAAATTTAGTTCGTTTTAGTTCCTTAGGGGTATAAATTTACACCGGGTATAAAACACCTTCATTATTTTGAAACCGACTCACACTTGGCCATTTTCAGATTTTTCCCTTTACGTTGACATAAAGACCTACCTCCATGCCAAATTTCAAGTCAATACGACCATTGGAAGTGGTCTAGGTTTTTGATGAGTGAGTCAGTCAGTCAGTCAGTCAGTGAGTGTATAGTAAAAATAGCGATTTTCTGACGTCAATATCTCAAGACCTACAATAGGTATATTAATGAAATTTTGTATTTTAAATAAGTGAGGGGGTCTCAACAGATACTGGAAATTTGATATGCGTAAATAAAATAGATTTTGAGTTACAGGGGGGTCGAATTTGGCCCGAAATGGTTCGTGTAATATAACCCACGGCCGGTATGTCGCTTTTTTTGCTCGAACTTGGCGGACACACTGCCGTGTGTCTAGATCAGTCTCAAAAATTACTTAATACTAAGTATACTATTAAGTACTTAATAATTAATTATTTTATTATTCTTAATCATTTGTGTTTTTTCTTTGCCTAGATTGTTTTTTTTCCTAGATAATTATTAAGTACTTAAGTTAATTTTTTAAACTGATTTTATTCTCAGCAATAAATACTAAGAATAAGGATAATTATGTGCAGTCATGTATGTAAAGCGAGGGGAAGTTGTGGAATCTGAGGGAGTACAACTCTCAGATTCATATAAATACGTGGGTATGGCGGAGGGTTTAGGCGTCAATGTGGGTGTCATGAAACAGTCATTACAGGAGCGTTTCTTTGGTCGCCTGAATAAGGTTCTAAAAAGTTCCTTATCGGGCGGCAACAAGCTTCGCGCCTATAATGGTTGGGTCATGCCAGTCCTGATGTACTCCTTCGGAATACTCAAATGGACTCAAACTGAATTGGATGCCACTGCTGACCGAAGAACGAATGCATCACCCACGATCGTCGGTGATGAGACTGTACATCCCACGGAAATGTGGAGGACGAGGCTTTTTAAATGCAAAGACTCCACAACCGTGAGGTGTGCAGTCTCAGAGAATATTTTCTCAAAAACGACGTGGGTATGCACCGTGATATGATAGCAGCGGACAGAGGACTCACCCCACTATCGTTGGCAAAAGAGAACTGGCGCAAACCTTTCGTACTAACTAACTAACCATGATCGCAAGGAGGTATGGCAGAGCAAACAGCTACACGGACGCTTCTTCGGGGCTCTTCATGGCCCCGATGTAGACTTCAAAGCATCTTGGCTACGCTTCGGTGACCTTTTTGGAGAAACCGAAGGGTTTGTATGTGCAATTATGGACGAAGTTATCCTGACGAATAACTACCGGAGAAATATCATGAAAGACGGGACGGTTGACATATTTCGGGCATGTCACCATCCGGGTGAGTCTATCAGACATATTATATCTGGTTGTTCTCGTTTGGCTAACGGTGAATATTTGCACAGACATAACCAAGTGGCCAAGATCATCCACCAGCAGCTTGCCCTGCAATACAACCTTGTAGGTACCGTACTACAAGTATGCGCCCGACCTAGTTCTCGAAAAGGACCATATCACGTTGTACTGGGATCGATCTATCATCACTGACAGGACTGTTGTAGCCAATAAGCCTAATATAGTGGTGATAGATCGCTTAGCGCGCCGCGCGATGATAATCGATGTCGCCGTTCCGCATGACGAGAACCTTGTAAAAGCTGAGAATGAGAAACAAATAAAGTATCTCGACTTAGCGCATGAGGTTGTCGCCATGTGGAATGTCGACACGGCTGTTGTTGTGCCGATTGTCGTTACGGCCAATGGTCTACTAGCCAAGAGCTTCGACCAACACCTCATGAGGCTCTCGTTAGGCGGCTGGATCAAGGGACTGATTCAGAAGGCAGTACTCCTTGATACGGCGCGTATTGTGAGGAGGTTTCTGTCTCTGGGACCCTAACCACCGGTACCTTTGACCCTGTGCCCGATATCGGTGGCAACCTATTTTTAAATGATTTTCTTTAAAAAGATTAATGAACATTATCACAAGCTTCAGAAGTATTTTCTTTATTAACGTCAGAATTAGGTATCATATTTTTCATTCACTAAATTAATGATTTTTCGAGACCTAGTACTCATCACCCCTTTCTATAAAATTATGACTCTAAATTTAAATAAGAATAACACAGAAAAGCAACTATTTCTTGATAACAAAAAGCACTTAATAACGTCCGCACACCCCGCTGTTTCGCCGTATACTGAGTCAGTTTGAACTTGCACCAAAGCGAGTGCATTCGCGTCCCACGTATATTGGTAGCAAACACTTGACTCAGTTTACTAAGTGCAAAATAAATAAATTACTATACTTGATCGAGTATACGCTATTTTTTCTTAGTTATTTATAAAGATAGAATTTTTTTTATTTTACAGGTAAATAGAAAATGATTTAATTATTGTTAATACACAAAAAAGTGCAATTCGCAAAATTTGTTAGTTGACTCAGTATACTTAGGAGCCGTCGATCTATTTACGAAATAGTGCCAAAATATATCCACATTCAAAAAAATATATATTGCAATTCTCTTTCTAGGATGACCATATCAACTGTGACAACAAAAGGGTTGAAAAAAACCTATAATATTGACAGTAGTACCACGGGCAGTTTTTTCTTGCCCGTGGTACTACCAGACCGCTTGGTAGTACTACGGGAAGAAAAAATTGCCCGTGGTACTACTGGTAGTACTATTGGTAGTACCACGGGCAACAAACGGCGGGGAAATAGTGGGCAGCGAAGTAAAAAATGATAAGTACAAGTATATGCAGTGGCGGCGTAGCATCGGATGGCACCCGGGGCGGCTACCTATTGAGCACCCCAAAATTCCTTTTATGGATTATTTTTAAACGCATACTACATGTTACCGTGTGCATTTGTTTTAAGTTTTTGGGACACAAAAATACCCAATTAAATCCAAAGAAACTTGCGTATAGCGCAAAATTTTTTTTTAGTTTAGGGACACTAAAGTACCCAAAGCAGTTAAAAGAAACCACTGTAAATTCTTCAAAAGCCGCGAGCGTAGCGAGCGCGAAATTTTTTGAGTTTAGGGATACAAAAGTACCTTAAGGCAGTTAAAAGAAAGCACTGCAAAGTTTTGTAAAGCCGCGAACGTAGCGAGCGCGATATTTTTCGAGTTTTGGGTCTTAAAAGTACCCAGAGCAGTTAAAAAAAGCACAGTAAATCTCGGAAAACCCGCGAGCGTAGCGAGCGCGAATTTTTTTGAGTTACAGGAGACAATAGTACCCAAACCAGTTAAAAGAAAATAGTGTAAAGTGGAATGGCCGCGAGCGTAGCGAGCGCGAAATATTTTGAGTTATGGGACACAAAAGTACTCGAAGTAGTTAAAAGAATGCAGTGCGAAGTGGAAAAGCCGCGAGCGTAGCGAGCGCGAAATTTTTTGAGTTTTGGGTCACAAAAGTAAGCGCAGAATAAATTAAAATGTGCAAAGAAAAAAAAACCGCGAGCGAAGCGAGCGCTTTTTTTCTAACTTTAAGGAATCCATTTAAATAATCAGTTAATTTATCGTGATTTTGGAGCGAGTGGGGTGCGGCAAGGATGTGAGTGAAAAAGAGAGGGGTGACAGTCGGACTGTGTGTGACCCCTCTCAATCCCGTGGCGATGTCTTGGGCCGGGCCTACACTGCGAGTGGTAGTGAACCTAGGCTTTGCAGATTACGAAAGCCCTCCGTGAATGGTCCCTTTTGCCCGCGCCATCCTGGTCGTGCAGATATGTGCCCACCGAGATGGCACCCCCCTAGACGTGGTACCCGGGGCGGACCGCCCCCTCCGCCCCCCCCTTACGCCGCTACTGTATGGCACAGCAGCGTGCCGTCTCCATTTGGAACTGCGGGCATGATGATAATTTTGTATATCCCAACCCTATTTAGTCGATAAATTCAAACTCTATTAATTTGACAGTTGTAAGAGTGACAGATACAGCACAACAACTTCCTGTCAGTCGCACGTCAGCTGCAATATGTTTCGTTTTCGGTGATAAAATATAATTATTTATTAAAAAATAAAAATTTATGAGTTGAAAGCTTAAGGTAATGTTATTATAAAATGTCTGAAGAAGAGGTTGTGGATATAGAACTAGAGCTGGACGATCTCTTAACAAAAGTCCAGCCCAATTTGCAAGATGTAATCAAAAGGGTAAATAAATACAAATACTAATAGATTAACATACATTTTATATGTTTGTGTGTTGATAACTGGACTGATTACTGTATTATAGAGTTTTACGAATGTGGCGCTGCAGCAGACGAAGAATGGTGAACAAATCAAGCCTGACACACTGGGTGATACTTCATATTTTGCCAAAAATACACAAGTGTAAATATATATTTTTAACACTTATAGAATTGAGGAAAATAATATTTAACATTAAATTATATGGACAATCTATTCTTTGTCATTTTAAATTAATTAAAAAATCGATATAGTTAAACCTACAACACAACTTTATGTAACACCTCATTGGCATATTAATATTTCAGCAACCTCTCCCGCTTAGAACTGGTGAAACCTCCTACATTCCACATGCAGTCTGTATCTCTCGATCTAAAGTCTATGAGCCTCACACTTCGCTGTTCACTAGGGGAGGTCAATGTGAAGGGGCTTTACAGTGCATTTAATGAGAACCTCTACAACCTTATACCGGTGATGGCCGAAGGACATGTTCTGTAAGTATTGTCACTGAGCTATCCATTAATTAATGTTATTTTTCAAAATTTTCACAAACATTTGTGTATTCAAACAAACTCTTCAGATTTATATTATGCTTGAAGGTTAGTTTACGAACTATTCATATTATCCATGGATTTAAAAAAATATGTACTAGATCATATGTCCCTTTTGATAATTGGTAATGTCTTGCACCATTACCCAGCAGCTAAGGAAGGGATTTATGGATCAAACATAATCTGTAAATTAACAATATAGAAATATAAAAGTAAACCTCTTAATGTATATAAATAAACCCTATATTTTACTACCAAAGTATTACTGCATTGCAAAGCATTGATTGTTACACCGTTTCATATCAGTAAAATACATAATTTATGAGCAAGACTGCTATGTACCATTTGTGTTACTGTCATAATTATTGTACAAAAGCATGCACACAACAAACTATAAATAGATAGTTTATTACTCCATATAAGATATTCCACTAAGAAGTGTCATTCACATTTGCAAAATTAATTTCATCTTCGCACAATATTGATATTCAGGGGTTTATTTCATGTTTCATATGTCTTGGTATTGGTATCAGTATCATGATTATTTTGTTTCTAAAAACACTGTCGGTGAGTTGCACCATTTAACTATTATGATAACCCATTCTCAACTGTCAAGTCACTTATTTGACCAGTTTTTGGCAAGTATGGCTGGTTATGGTACATTTATCATTATAGTTAAATAATACTACTCACCCTTGAAGCATGTATACAACCATGTAAAATCTAAGTCTGTGTATAACTTACACTCTATCAAAAGATATTTCTTTACTTCCAGAGAACAAATTTTTATTTTTCTATGAACTTATGTTTTTCTTATAAAATGTTCCAATTTAATTCCAAACTTTATGGTACAGGTCTGTGCATTGTTCTGTAAAAGGTAGGTATTCCAATCAGATATTTTAATCATGTTAGTCCTAAAACATTAATCATTTAAAATTAATAATTCTAGAATATCATTATCAAACATGATCGCAGATGTGAGAGTGGGGTTAGTGTTGGAAGATGATGCCTTCTCATTCATCAACCCTGACATTGATTTTACACATGATGAAGTGCTTGTTAAGGTAACTATTGAATTTATTTTTTATTTTCATGTTTATCTATATTTTTTTCAATGTAGACTTGCCTACTTAAAGTATTGTAGGGCCTGGACTGAACAAGGAATATTTTAGCAGTAATTTGGTCAAAAATGCGTCTTTTTCAATAATATCTTATCTAAGGAGTGGAATCTCAACTTTATTCTCTGCAAATATTAAATAAAACTTCTATTAGTAAACTGCTTAAGGTCTATATTTACCACTAAAGCCAGCCAGCATGTACCCCTAAATTATATATTTTATTATTAATTCAAGTACCTTTAGTTTTAAATATAGTAATGAAATTGCTTTTGGAATTTATAGAAAGTGTTTAAATAATACATATATTTCCTTCCTCAAATAATTATTATTGTTTTATCATGATTCAAATATTTATTTTAGTTATCCTGGCCATCGCCCCAGAGGACTGGCGGATACGAATTTGCGACAACAGAGCAGCTAGCAAAACATATTGGTAAGTACTCTATCCCTATGGATACAAGCATGAAAAAATATTAGTTATCTATATAAGCTACTGATTCACGCTATAGAAGTCTTGACGAGATGGCAAACATAACCTATCACATTCACTCTGATCGAGTTTTGTTTTAGTTCGAGGTTCGACGTGAGCCTGTAAGCCCTAATCAAAATATACCAAATATTGAACCATACCCTTTATCACCATCATAACTATGTATGGTAGGTACATCATCTATACATATGTATATTAAATTAACTGTTTTCTCGCGGATACACCCGCGTCCTAGGGGAACTTCTTACCATAGGATAAAATGTAGCCTATGTTCCTCGGGAATAGTGTGGCTTTCCAACAGTGAAATATTTTTTCAAATCAGTTCTGTGATTTCGGGGCCTTGAAGAACAAGCAAAAAAATTATTCCTCTTAATTATATTAGTATAGATGTTGTTGCAATTGAGGATAATTAATGAATATTAATAGAGAAAATGGCTTCAGTTTTCTGTCCAAAATACGAACTGTAAGTATTGCGACACTAGTCTCGCTAATGTAATGAATGGATCGTAAAGTAATTACCACAGCAATCTTGCTAATGAAACCTTGTTATCAGACTTGATTTAAGAACCAATTATACACACTTTAAGTTTGCTTTAAGATTAATTTATCTTACAATCACAGACCGTAAACATCGTATCCAAGCTAATTATTTTACAATGCTTGTTAATTTCGTCGATGCCATAAGGCAGGTAGGTAGATCCCGTTCAGTCTTCTAGGTCAAATGAAAACCTAAGTAAAACAATCAGTTAAAAGTAAACTAACGACGCGGCGACGCGTTTGAATCCCTGGGGAAATCTGCCTAAGGTAACGTTCCTCGTCCCCCGAACATTTGCGTTTTGACGACGCTATTCTTAGAAGGATTTGCGTTATGACATTTCTGCTCGTCGTTTTGTTCTCAACGGTCTAGTTTTTTTTTTGATGTTATAATTTATACAGCACTATACCTATGTATTACGTATGTATGTAAATTGATTGTTATCATATTACACGCTTGATAACTATGTAACATAAAAAGTTAATCGTTCGTCGCAAAGATAAGAAACCCGTTTTGTAGGAACACGTTTAAGTTTCTAATAATCACCTTGCGACTAATGTTACCCAACTACGGCCTAATATATATTGATTCTACATATATTATAGTTTGATCTAGTAAATTATAAACACAAAATAAAATACACATGTAGTAGTGTATTGATTACTTTGAAAATGTGATGTAATAAGCTATATTTTTAGCTCACATTCATAATAAGACAATAAAACATTCACAACCAATTAGGTACATGTACAATGTAGTAACAATATTTTTTGTATTATATTATTTTTATATGTTATTTTTAAAGTATAATATCTATGAGCCATTGTTGTCTGAATGTAAAGGATTAAATCAATAATTATTCAGTGTAGGTACTTTGATATGCTTGTTCAGATGACCTGCCTCTCACGGCGGCGGTCTCCCTGCCTCTATACGCGCTGCTCCGGGAGAAGCTTCAGCGACATCTAGCGCTGGTGCTGCGTCAGGCCACCAGCGTCTCCGAGGTCATGTGCTGCAACCCCTCGCTCATGGAAGCTTATAGGTAACCAGCTTCTGCCATCGGTTTCACCCGCATACGTGTAAAATAAGTCCTCAATAAAAGATGAGCTGAATGGTTTTCTAATCGGACCAGTAGTTAGACCTGACACTTTAAAGTTAAGAGGCTGAGTGCACCCAAAACACTCTCTTTCTCTCTCGTTAGTATTTAAGTACGCGAGAGAAAGAGAGAGAAGCCGGCTGACTTAATTTGTCATTCGAATCCTCTAATATAATAGAATATAATCATCACATTGAGCTATCGTCGCGTTCAAAGCCAATTTTGGCATTTAGCCCCTTAACAATATATATATTTTTTTTTCATTATAATATTACTAATCTAAATGTACCCCTGATATTGAAATATCGGCCTGCAGAATTTGAAATCCGGACTGTTAAAGTTGGCTGTTTGGCTTTACAAGAACTCTTTAAGGAACAAAATTACCACCTGATCTCAAATCTTGCGGAATTAAAAAAATACACACTTACCTGACAAAGGTATTTCGAGTAGAACATATCAGCATTTTCAGTAGTACTAAAATGAACCTTCCAAACTTACAATAGAGCATATATTCGTGTACAGCGGCATGATCGCGTGCCTGTCGCAGAACGGCAACAAGGTGATCGACATGATACTGATCAACATGCGCCGAACGTTACTGCAGAGCTGTCGAGAGGTGCTGCAGCTACCGCCCATACATGCCACCTTCATGCATAAGGTAAGAGTTGATTATAGTTCTCATAACACTTCATGTCGTCCCCCACTCCTGCCACCCCTGATACCTAGAATTTTTTGCCAAAGGTTTGGGGAGACAATAACAATTCATCCTCCGAGCCTTTTCCCAACTATGTTGGGGTCGGCTTCCAGTCTAACCGGATGTAGCTGAGTGCGAGTGCTTTACAAGGAGCGACTGCCCTATCTGACCTCCTCAACCCAATACCCTTGGTTAGACTGGGTTAGAATAACGATTATCAAACTAAAATCGACCAAGCTGACTATGACCCCCAATGGAATACGCCACCTCGCCCTCTTCCCCCCTTAAATATGAAAGTTTCCGAGTGTATTTTATGTACAATTTCGATATATGCATCGAAAGTAAGCCAACTTTTTCTAAGCATTTACCAGACGAGGAGATCGCAATATAATGTTTACCTAACCAATAATAACCTGTGTTCCAGATAGGATCTCTGTCGTTTATCGGCAAGTTCGAGACGGACACCGGCTGGGTGAAGAACTTGGCCACTATCAACCGCATCAGTGACGTCAGCGTGACCCGACCCGACCCCATGAAGACCTCCTTCCATGTCACCTTGAGGATTAAGGATTTGCAAGTAAGTCACGTGATGTTGCCAGTACTGTTTTTCAAGTTAAGAAAGGAAATTGAGACATTTACTTATTTAATTCGGAAACGTTCCTAACACTATGTATAATGTAAGTACTAACTGCTTATATAATTCTTTACAATCATATGAATGCCAGAGAGTCTGAAAAGGGTGGAGGACATTCTTCATCGATAAAATCAAGCAAAATAATAATTTATCTATACTAATATTATTACTGGACCGATTTTAAATATTCTTTCACCATTAGAAAGCTATATTATCTGCGAGTAACATAGGCTATATTTTATCCCGGTGCGGGCAGTAGCTGCTATGGGACGCGGGTGAAACCGCGATAAAACGGCTAGTTTTAAATAAAGTAAAATTTCAATTAGGTATACTTTTTTAAAGATCAAAGGGGGAGGCCTATGTTCAGCAGTGGACGTCCTATGGCTGAGATGATGATGATGATGATGATACTTTTTTATCCATTGCCTCAAATGTCATATAATTGAAAACTTAAATTTACTCTCATAGACTCGCCGGGAGCTTGTTACAGTGACGTGCATAATCCATTACTGGCAAACTATACACTTACCCATGTTTTACTTATTTCGAACTCTGACACGATACAAAAACACTAGCATAAAATTAAAAAAATATATCTTTAAAATGATATATAGTTATCGGCACGAATCTTGAGCTCTGACCTTCACGTGCGCAGAAGTAATTTATTGGGTCCCTTTTGTGGTCTGAAGTGAGGCGCGGGGGCGGGCTAAAGCAGTGATTGGCCTGCAGTGCATCACGTCATAGCCATCACTCGGGATTGGTTCTTTGCTAATAAATCACTTCTGCGCAGATGTAGGTCAGAGCTCAAGATTCGTGCCGATAATTATATCTGTGTAACTAGATCGGTTACGACGAGTACCGTATCCGCGCGATGGGCGTGTCGTGCGGGGGCCGCGCGACGGCCGCGCTGCAGCGCCACTCGCTGCACCTCGCGCTCACGCTCGGCCTCGCGCGCTGGGAGCCCTACGCGCAGCTCGACCATCTCACCATACAGAACTTGGAGTAAGTCCTCATTATTAAGCATTTTCATTGCAATTTTTTTTTATTCCTCTGTTTCGGGCAACTAGGGCCCATAAATAATTATAATTTCAGTATTGAAATTATATTTCAGTATTGGAAGTATTTCCAAATCATGATTTTCATCATCACGATTCTGCTGGTCAACCCAAAGTTTTATAGAGTTTGAGAAACTTATTTTAGTTTATGATTTTAGTTTTTATTCTTATTTTTTATTTAGTCTATGCTATATCATCCATCATCACGAGTAACGTTGATATTTTTTTCCAAATGTAGGATGCTCATGTATAAACAGAATAGAAATCAATTTTTAAATCTAAACGCACAGACCTACTGCATATTCAAAAAATTTCACAAGGTTTTACATTTAGGTGAGAATTAGGTGAAACTAATTATCTCAATCAATCGTCGCATTTGAGTAACATCATACCAAATATAACATAAAGTAAATTGATTTCAAATGTATTAAATCGCAATTTCCCCATCTAGCTGTGCGGACCTACACGTAACAGGACTCGGGCCACTAAACGGTGCGTCAAACTTAGTATGTGCGTGGCTACGCGGCGCCGCCACCGCGCTCGCTGCTCCCGCCGTCTCCGCTCAAGTGCAACACGAGTTACATACTGCGTTACAGGAACTGCCGTTGTGGGACTTACTGCACGCTAAACAATGACGCGCGTACAATGCGTACACGCTACTACGCGTACAAACTACAACGCGGATACATTACTACGCGTATACATTACTACGCGTACACACTGCAACGCGTATACACTACTACGCGTACACGCTACTACGCGTACGGTAGACCGCACATCAGTGGTAACTGTCATGCACCTTAACTCAATAGTAATAAGTACGATTTTCCTTTAAAACTGTTACCACTGACCTGAAGTTGACTGTACACACTACAACGTGTTTACACGGCCACGTTTACCTGTGTTAAGGTGCGTACGGATAGCGCGTTCCTGTGTTACGCGTAGTTGGGAAACACAGTCCACGCGTACATTGGATACGCGTACAGCTCCTGTACGGACCGCCGCGAACCTGTACGCGAGGTCAATCGATCCAGAGCGCTCCGCGAGCCCGTCATTCGCCATGACTCCGACAAACTTTTCTATTAGTTGCTAATAAAGTTGTCAACTTTTTTTTAATTCACCTATTGGAATGTTCAGTTCATTTGAAATTGCCTTCCATGCATCTTGGCGTAAATCGTTATTTCGATAATCAGTTAGTGCGCTATGTGCTATCCCACAAGACCCGGTGAAATTCATAAAGTTGAATCAATCTAATAATATTTTCATTATTGAAACTCGAAGAACACGCGTGTTTATTCATTTTGCCGTCCAAATATAGCGTAGCCGGCCGCGTGCGTCCTCTTTGACGCGCGACCAAAAACCGACTGACGGTGGCTCGCGCTGCGAGTTGGCTCGCGCGGTACGCGTACCCCAAGAGTGAACGCGTAGCTGCAGGTATGGACTAAGCGTTCCGGATACGCGTAAACTGAGTACGCGTACCAGGGTACGCGCAATCCGTACGCACCTTTACAAAAACGTTTTGCACGTGTGCTCGCTACGGAAGACAGCGTTATTTGTTGCGCGTACTGTTACCGTAGTCATGTACCGTAATATGTTCCAATTGTTAAATGGTTGTTAATAATATTCATCATCTATTTACGTTTAAACCTGATATTTGAACTGCCAGCGATTTTGTGACTGTATTTATAGTATTTTATAATTGTTAAACATGTGACATTTGTTTTTAAAGCACTAATTAGATAAACCGATCGGATATTTGTATTTCTTTTTGCTGAAATCTCGAACTTTTGTATGTATATTTTTTTCTTAACTGTGTTTTCTTATATTCTTTTTTTGTTACGTTTACATTATTTTTTCTTAAAGATTTTATATACAAACCATTGAGTGAGAAACATTAACGTACAATTACGTACCGCTATGATTCCGCCGTTTATGATTCCTACGAGTACGTACAACAGGCGTAAGCACCATTAAAGTTGGCCGATGACTTGTTAGGAAAGACCTAATTCCTTGTAATTTTTATGTATTCTTGACTTTTATTTTGTTTGCAATAAAGCATATTCTATTTTCATCTTCTAGTATCCATCTTCTTGACAAATAAAAAATAACTATATTGTGTGAGGTTGTTCATAAGTATATTCATAGACTACAATTTGAAACTGTCCGTAGTTTTTACCTAAATAGCTAGAGCTGGAAGCGTACTATTATTTAACCAAGTTATAGATATGTAAAAACAATTTATACTGACTGTGTTTAAATGTTAAATATCCATCATTTTTGAGAGTTGTATTTTGTGTAAAATAAATTAATGTTATTTACTAGATAAGCAAATATCATTGTGTGTATATGAGTTTTATAAATAGCAATAATAAATTATTCTTGTAATAAAATAACCACTACATATGTCGTAAGTACACGTATTTTTTACAATGGTACACTCTTTAAAGTACATTAAGACGGAAAGCAATAAATTAACGATATTAAAAATATGTATATTATTTGAAAGTATATTTGGTTGTGTTGTGAGTGCCTTTCGACTACTGAGACTGTTATCATTTGTATTTTTATTATACAAGTTGTTAAATAAAATGTTTCATGCATGAAAGTGATTTTATTTTATTACCAGTACTTAGCTATGTTAAAGGTCGAATAACATGATAAAAACTACTGTTTCTTTTTGTATTTTGTACGCATAATTTTTATGCTCTGCGCTCTGTGCGCTTGAGAAAGCTAGGACATAGTATGCCTTTTTACGCACAATTATGAGTCTTGTGCAATAGCAGAAAAGGTCTGAAACCACTAAACAATTTTGTGTTATTCTTTGCAAACGCGCTGGGCCATTGAACCAAAAATCCTCTGAAGAGTTCTATACTTCTGTTCATAAACAATATGTATACCAAAGCGTTTTCATATTTCTCTTTGTTTGACACTGACGGAGTACTCAGAATGCACTCGGCAGTTTTGTAATATTTTGGAGTGGTATCTATCATTTTGTATTCTTTTGCAATTCTATGCCTAATAATGTTAGCGAATAAAGTTCCTAGTTTGTATACATATTAGATTTAGGTACGTGAGTGCTATGTACTTTACATCTTAATCAATTTATTTTCAGTTTTTTCGCCAGAGGCATTTAAAGTGCATCCTTTGGTGAATTTTACAAGTAGGTGTCTATTCTATATCTAAGGTATAGCTACTTAAAACCTTGCTTAAAAAAGGACCCGTTTTAAGAGTAGGTAAAACTTAGTAGTATCAAACCGGAATGCTTGACGTCCGTTGGGGGAGGCCTACGTAGAGCAGTGGACGGCTATTTGCCGATATGATGATGATTCCTATTTGGGTAGATATTAAACAAACAATTTTATTGCAATAAATAGAACAGTTAAGTGGAAATCAAAAATAAAGTAAGTACAGGGACCTTACCACTACTCTAATAAAATAATAACTCATTTTCGCCACAGATAGCAGCATAAACAAGAAAATATGGGGATAATACAATCCGTGTTCTGTTCTTTAACATTTTGTGTGGAAAGGTAAGTTCTACCTAGGAATGATACCTACTTTTAAGACATCTAATAGATCATATCCACGTGAGGTTTCGAGGTTTCAACAACTTGGCTTGCACTGAAACAAAATCATCGGTGGTTTATTCTCGTGGTTAGCAAGCAGGCAACTTCCCAAAATCCAGCTTTAGGAAAATGTCTATTCTTACTTTAATGGTTTGAGAGTAGGTATTTTTACGCTTTGTCTAACATGTAACTCTGCTACCAGAGTTCTCACATGGACCTGCTGCGCTTTCCTGCTGATGTTACTGATGTTCTGCATCATCATGCTGATGGTGTACGGCATTTCGGTGGGATACCATTACGCTCAGAAAGAACTCGCCTCGTTTGCTAGTAAGTACTGACTTTGATTATACACTCAGATTATGATGCAATGAAAATTGCGCAGTGATTTTAGCGACAAAAAATTTCACTATATTTTGATTGTAGCTATTATATCACAGTGTAATTGGAGGTCTAGACAAGATTAGGGAGTGGGGAAGCTAATGTCGCAGAGAAGTTAAAGGATATCGTGAGCGGAGTCAGAAGTTCACGAATGTTTTCTTCTTACTTCTTTGCTTTCGATTAGTTTAAATATAAAAAATGTTGTTGTTTTCGCTCAGTGTCATCGAGATCGACGACGGAGCCGTCGCTGTTGATGCGAGCGGGGCCCGAGAACAGACCAGTGGTACGACTGCTCGCGGTCAACAGGTCGGAAGTCGAACACCCGCCGCATCCACTTCTCGGTACGTAGATACTGCCGTCTAAAATTCTGGTCCTAAGGTGCCATTTAAAGCACTAGACTATGCATGCCGAAGTATCCGCTTCATATAAATTATAAATGTGATTTCAGAGGTATACCAAACCAGAAAGCCAGGAGAGCAGCTTTATATAGAGCCGACGGAAACGCCTATTGTTTTGCTTGAAACAGAAAGGTGAGGCACATTCCTTTCGCATACATCGTAGTTATAATCCACTTATTACTATTTGAAATTATAATTCTCCCCAGGCCGCCCAAGGAGCCCGAGTTGTCTCCGCACGAGCGGGAGCTGGCGCGCAGACTGATCGGTCGCTTCCGTCGCTCGCGCAGCAACTCCTCGACGCCTGTGCCCTTCCTCAGGCCCCTAAGGCCCGCTAACTACACACACGCCAGAGCTATACCTTTCACATGAATAACCGCAGAGCTCTAATTTTGCGATAATAAATTGGCCAAGTTCTCTTTAAATTGGGACATTTGGGTAACTTGACTAAGATCAATCTGTATAATCAAGTAGGTGCGATAGATAATAGCCTATTGTATTTTGTAAAATGTTTATTATTTAATGATTGTACACTGGTGTTTGTCTTTATAAATTAGTAAAGTCTTTACGTTATTTAGAACGTATTTTATTCATGAAAAATATTATGCTTACATTAAAACTCAGAACACAACTTTCAGGAGATTGTGAAATTAGTAGCATTGAACGTTGTAAGCTCGACTGTCGGCAGATCGTTGAAGACTGTGTCGTTAGTGACCGAGTCTGTGAGGTTGGAGCTGATCGTGAGGTTGTTCGCTGGCGGCGAGTCGGCATCGCGTCGTGACATGCGGTGCGCGAACCCACGGTTCATCGCTTTTTCCACAGAGCGCAGCACGTGACCCGAGCCTCCAGCGCTCGGACCTGAACGCAAGGCTCCTGCCGCTTTCGCAGCCTTTGCTATAAAAAAACAACAATGAGGGTTGCTCAATTCAAATTATCAGTTATGTTTGAAATCATAATCTAACTTGAAAAATGAAAACAAATTATTTGTTCGCACCCATAGCATCCACGGAGGTTTGCACAAAACAGTAATGGTAGCCTATGCCCATTCCTATGACCAGCATGGTCATTATTGTGAACAACAGACAACACGTCAACATAGCACAAACCGTGCATAGTGAAATTCTGCAATAGGATTAAACGATAAATTATTTACTTATCAGCATTTCCAGAACTAAATACCTACCTAACGCCTAAAGACACACAGTGCCGGCGGCAGGGCCGCCGCGTAAGCCGCCGTACACCCGGCGGCATACAAAGCCGCCGGCTTTGCCGCACAAAGAAGCCGCCGGCGCGACCAACCAACCAAAAAAAACGATTTTGTGCCGCTTGTATTGCCGGCGGCATAGCCTCTCGGCATGAAACCGGCGGCCTTGCCGCCAGCATGTGTGTTAAATGAAAAATGGGAAACTTTCTACATTAGCACAGTTGTAAATAAGCTTGTATAATAAAGAAGCTCATTTAAAGTTTAAGCTATGCAGGAGTACCTTTCGAGTGCATCTAACGCAACAGAAATGAATGAACTTAGGGAACAACACACGCAACCCATTTTGTAAGGACAACATTGGTTCACAAGGAATTTGTAGGCCTAATCATACAAATAAATAACGCCGTCACCTACATTACAATTTTTCCATCAACCTAAAGACCCATCTAGATAAAAAAAAACTTTCTGCATGAGTTATTTAAAAAAACCTGCTAATGGAAACTGACATGATTTGAAAAACCATTACAATACAATGACATATTTTCCTATACAGCCGAGATACAAAAAGAGTTTTTATCTAGAGTATTTATAGGGTAACTCTGTCTGTCTGTCTGTTACGCTTTCACGTCTAAGCCACTGAACTGATTTTAATAAAATTTGGTACAGAGATAGAGTTGACCTTGAGAAAGAAGATAGGATAGTTTTTATCCCGGACTTTTGAAGAATTCTCTTGGAAACCTGATACAGCCGAACTCTACGCAGGCGAGGCCGCGGGCGGAAGCTAGTAGAAAATAAGGCATAAAAATAGATAAAAGGAGAAAAGATATCAGTCATATTATTATCCGAATGTCCCAAGATATTTTAAAAACAATTTGTCCAGAAATCTGAATTTCTTGAGTCTTAGCTCAAAGGGCTCGTTGCAATGTTTTTTTTAACTTAGCAATTTTACACTTACTACGCCACCAAGAACTTTCTTTTGGAACAATTTTTTTTAATTAGCAAAAAGAAAACCTCCCGTTGCCCTTAAAGTTTTTTAACCTCTGGAATAACCCTTATTTTGGTGGTGTACACAGGCAGAATAATAAGTTTCAAAACAATACGACGCACCACGTAAACTCGAGATCTCAGACGTATATTCTTATTTATTATTTTTATTTTTTTATCAGATTCCGAACGGAATCTTTTGTTACGAGGTCCACTGTCAAAACAGCTTAAAGTCAAATTCAAATTGACATTTGCCACAGTGCTACTTTGCTAAATATGGCAGATGAAAACACTCAACAGAAGAAAGAAGATTTAAAGAAAAGACCAAAACGTCAACCAAATAAGAATTATGCTTTAAAGAAACGAGTACCATTGAAACCCGTGGACGGTGATAATGTTATATTCATCACAAAGAAGAATAATTTCAAAGTAATGAGCAATGCAAGGTTCTGAGAGCTCCTGCTTACCAGTGATTGTGTTTTATATTAAGCACTTTATTTTATAGGCACAACTAGACAAGTGCTGCGATCTTTTAACCAGAGGCGAAAAGGAAATTATTCTTCATGGTTTGGGAGCTGCCATACAGAGGTGCTGCAACCTAGCACTGCAGCTAGAAATATTATTTTCTGGCACATGTCAGATTGAAATAAACACTGGGACTGTTAACTGTATTGGTGAGTTCACATGAACAATTTATCGTTGGTTCTACTTACACCCTAGTGTTACTGGATATACTGATTGACAATATTGCATCATATTTATAAATATCATAAGTACATCTGATCATCCATCATTTGATCACCATGTGTAATAGTAGTATAAATCTACAGATGATTTGGAGCCACTGACTGAAGAACTCGACTACAATTCCCAAGTGAGGTGTTCATCTTCAATCCATATAAGGATATTCAGAACTGCAATGCTTGGTGCCAACCAATAAACATGTTCTTCACGTTGAACGAAATTGTGCAGTGGATTGGACTTACAGTGTTTGAAATATGGATAAACCTTATAACTATTACTATATTCTCAGTGTTATTAGCACTAAAAATAGATGGTGTTGTGTACAGCGCTTGGTGGACAGTGTTTGCACCATTATTTGTAAGTGATGCTATGAATGCATACTTTTGCTGTATAGTATGTATAAGGATGAATTTAGAGAGTTCTTACAAAGCCTCCTTGTATAGGGCATCTTGGAGTGCTATTTTCCTAGGTCTGACATTTGTATTTAAATTCCTGCTGTGCAGAAAACTGCAAGGTGACTCTGCTATAGAATATAGTGAGGTGTTTGCTCCTCTGTTTATTCTTCTGCAATTAATAGCTGTAAGGGCATGCCAGTTACATCAATAGAATTGTAATTTTATATGGTTAATAAATATATCATCTTTTAAAGCAAAGAATTTAATTTAAAGAAAATCACCAACATTGAATAGACTTATTGGAACAAACTAAACAATCCGCCTCTACTTTTCTTCTCTCCACCAAAGTTGAAACTAAAGTTGTTCCCCTCGCTTTCAGTACTGGGACCTGGTTTGGGTTCTGCAGATGCATTACCTCCTCCAAAAAATGATAAGCCAGTTTTTCGCAGTCCTAAAACATACAAACAAAACCTATTATTTTCACATATCCTATGGAAATGGGCAGTTGGATAATGAGTCTACAGGCACCTGATAGAAAATTCGGAACTTCCTGCGACTGCACCTCAGGGTTGTCATCAGTCATAGGTATGTCAGCTTTAGGTGATAATAGCAAACTTGAGTCTAAAAATAACCAAAAATTTTAATCAAGGTACATAATTTCAAAAGAAAAATATACAGTAAATTTTTTCCACTTTACCAATACAATGTGGAAAGTCTGAATCATCGTATCCAGTAGTACTCATTGAAACATTTAGGGAATCTGGTATAGCCTGTGTTCCATGATTGAATAGCAATCCAGTCAGAGGTTTTTCTGGTCTTGGATCTTCATGTTTCTGAAAATTGGTATTACAACTTCATCATAGGAAGTAGAAAGTGTAGTTTAAAATAAGCATCTAATCGGATTTTACTGTCCAAGTTTCCAAAACATAAAATCTGAATTGTCACATTCCCTATATTGCATATCAATTTTAGGACTCGGTCAATCTAACTATCTGTAGTACAAACGAAAATCTAGACTTGTACTTGACTTGACAAGCAAATCTGTTTAATTAATTTCCAATAAAATGGAAACAATAATCGTATTTCCAGCAAGCTAGATCGAAACCGTTCCTTTAAAATATAAAGATTTCACAGTCAGCTCAGGCGGGTCAACGTCGCGTATATACCTTGTCTGAGCTTTCTCTATAAGTCTGCCTATCGTCAAATTGTCTCTATATCATTATATAATTATACCGATCCCAAAAAAAATTGTAATGGTGTTTCGAAAGGCATTTTAAATTATGCCTCGGCCCTGCTGTCATTTGTACCTATATCTTTCTGTGGTAGTAGTTACGAGTAGAAAAGCCAGAAAGGACAATGCTATTCTTTGTATGGAAGTTGGGCTCAAGTGTTGCCCACAGTAACTGCATAGTGTATTGTGTTCCATAGGCTTATAATAGGTCCCAGACCGAAATATTTCGAAATCTATCCCAGGAGTCCTGAGAAAAACTGGTTTGACTCTTATTCAATATTACGAAAAATATGCTAACTCTTAACTATTCCACTTTTATTACCTTAATTGAAATGCACTATAATATTAATCGACAAATACGAGGTATTGAACAAGATTTTTTTTTACCGACTTCAAAAAATGGAGGAGTTTCTCAGTGTGTTTGTATTCTTTTTCCGTAAGTACGTGCATAACTCCGTCGTTCACCAACCGATTTCAAACAATCATTTTATTGTTTGAAAGGATTTACTTTCCAAATGGTTCCTTTGTTATTCAGTCCAGGGTCTGGTCTGGTGATAGAAACCTTAAAACAATAGGGAACTATCGGAAATTGTAAGCCCACATCGAATAAAAACTTGTCATTCGGGTATATGTCTCCGACACCACAAAACAGTGCCTGTTAACACCTGACCCGACGATGGAGACGACACTGAGACGAGGGAACTCCTCATCGGTATCTATTTACTACCTCGTGTTCGAGCTTATTTTATTCGTCTTGATAAGATTTTTCCATTGCCATTATGGATATTAATTGCATGATGCTACACGAACTTAGAACTGATTGTGGTAGATAGAGACTGAAAAGCAAGAGAAACAACGATTACCTTTAAACGTCTATTTCTGTTTTTTATCCTGTTAACAGTGAAACCACTCTAACTATCTGAATGTTATTTCAAGAAAAGAGGTTGTTAGGTTTGTGGCTGCTTACAATGGCTTGCTAACATTAGAACCGGTTTTTCTCGGGACCTCTGGGACCGATTTCAAAAATATTTGGATTCCGTCTTAAGAGTGAAGTAAAGAACTTATTTTAACCATTCCCACTACTGGGCAAATGGCTTGGGCTTCATAAAGTGACTGTTCAAGTTGAACATTAGAACCGGTTTTTCTCGGGACCTCTGGGACCGATTTCAAAAATATTTGGATTTCGTGTTAAGAGTGAAGTAAGGAACCTATTCTAACAATTCCCACTTCTGGGCAAATGGCTTGGGCTTCATAAAGTGACTGTTTAAGTTTAACATTAGAACCGGTTTTTCTCGGGACCTCTGGGACCGATTTCAAAAATATTTGGATTTCGTGTTAAGAGTGAAGTAAGGAACCTATTCTAACAATTCCCACTTCTGGGCAAATGGCTTGGGCTTCATAAAGTGACTGTTTAAGTTTAACATTAGAACTGGTTTTTCTCGGGACCTCTAGGACCGATTTTCAAAATATTTGGATTTCGTGTTAACAGTGCAGTAAAAAACCTATTTCGACCACTTTCACTACTGGGCAAATGACTCAGGCTTTGTTAATTGACTATCTATGGAGAACATTTGAACCGGTTTTTTTCGGGACCTCTGGGACCGATTTCAAAAATATTTGGTTTTCGTGTTCAGAGAGCACTATGGAACCAGCTGGAACTACTCCCACTGCTGGGCAAGCTTTGAGCCCAGACCCTGGCATTGTCCTTTGCAACCACACTTTTGCGAGGGGTGTCGTGTGGCCCAGGTAGGTATCTTGATTTGGTCAGATATACACGCTACACATACGATTTGTCAGGAAAAGAAAAATCAACCAAACAGCTGGGAAAAGGCCAAGCATGGTTATAATATGCTCAGGTACCTTATTTTCCTTGGGACTAGAAACTATGATTACATCCACATCCATTGGTGCTGTCGTTTTTTCCTTACTCTCCTGTTCTTTCAATTTCTCTTCCGTTTCTGGAACCCTGGGTTCTTCATCCATTTCCATTCTGTCATCCTTCATTTCATCTATCATATCTTCCTGATTTTCATGTTGAAAGAACTTTGATGTTACTACTTTATCATCTTCTTTCTAAAAAATATAAATGTTAATTTCTTATTGTTAAGCTATACTTTCATTACGATTAAATAGATATAAGATACTTTAACCTACCTTCTGCAAAACAGGATTCTTAGCATACACAAATTGCGGAGATAGATCTAAATTGTGCTTCTTGAGTATCATATCTTGAATCTTCATAAAACCGTCCTCACTGACTACGCTTACATCTAGTTGGCTGTTAGCAGTTTGATTTACTTCTTCATTGTCATTCGTAATTTTTGAGGTGTCTTCGTCGTCTATTATTTCATTTATTTTAACTGATGATGGTATATCAAACGATACTCTCTTCTTGTGTATATCCTCCTGGGAACTCTAAAGTGCAATGTTAATACGCTTTAAACTAATCATTTTAGTTAATCTCGAATAATTTTCAATTGAAAAATTAAGTAACGTAGATTGGTACAGGACAAATGTTTACCGTTATAGTGATATCCAAGAACTGTGTAGGTGGTATTATAATTTCTGTACTGGAGCATGACATGTCCACCTCTTCGATGGTATCACTTTCTATTGGCATACCCTGTAAAGAATCCGATAGCTTTAAAAAACAGCACTAAAACGCAGGTTTGGTAGCATCAGCAAAATATTTCTCAAAGGCCTTTTCAAAAAGTTATGGTACCTTGTCTTTTGAAAAGTTGTATTTATCTTTAACATTGTCGAATGCGTTTACTGAAATTTCGTTAACGGTTCGTAGATTTTCCTTATTTACTTCCTTTATAATGTTGTATGTCTCCTTCTTCGTAACACGTACATCTTCAAGAATGTTAATCAACTTTCTGTTAGAGAAATTTTGCGAATCGTTTTCTTTGTATGTATTGAAAAATGGAGAAATAACATAATCATAAGCTTTTTCTTGACTGCGGGTTTGTTCTGTTTTCTTGTTGGCAAAACTATCTAGTATAGCATCTGTTATGTGATCACTAGAAGCTATCTCTTCCTTCCTCATTCGGACCTGTTGAGTTTATTGCAATATTACAGTAGGTAGTGGAAGAACGTCGTTTAATAAAGAACCAGAGTTACTATCTTACCCGTTCCAAATTAATGTCTAAACTGTCGAGATCGAAATTAGAGAGCTCTAATTTTGGTATCTGAAATTTCAAAGTCATTATATTAGAATATTCAACTCATAATCTAATATTATCAGTGCAAACGAAACATTGAAATACCAGTGAATCTTCATCACTTTTATTCAGATCATCATTTTTGACTGGTTCTTTTTCTTCTATATCATTTGTCTCCGTTTTTTGTGGTTCAGACACTATAATTATTTCTTCAATATCTCTGACGTTTTTTTGCGCATTGATGATGGCTTCAATTTGTTTTGTAACATCATTAATTCTCACAGTTTTCTCATGTATAATCTTCTTAGTATTCGGCACTTCATGAGCTATGAATGTCGCAAGTTCTATGCAACGTTTTCTGTCTATATCGATACAGGCTTCACGTTGCTTTCTCATAACTTCGTAAAGCTCTATCGTTTGTTTGTCAAGGCCTTCGATATCATTGTTCAGTACCTGCACCTTTTCGTTGGCATTGATTAGCTGTTTTACAAAAGGTATGCTTTCATATCTAGCTTTGCATTCTGACCATAAGGCTTCGTATTTCTTAATACCCTCCTCAATGCGCTCTTTAATATCTGCCTTTCGAACTTTAACCACTAACAATTCTTTTTTGAGTTCTACTTTAGCCGATTTTATAGTCTCCTGAGCTAATAACATACTGAAATATTTGAAGAAACGTAAATACCTAACTTTATATTCGTAGAAATATATGGTACGGTCAGTATTTTCATCATCTTAAATTTTATACTTATTTTATATTTACCGTTTCTGTACCTACCTATACATATTTTAAATGAAAAATAGAAGAATAGGTATAAAAAGCTCATATTTAGTCCATTTACAAATTCAAGACTTACGTAGGTACAGTCAGCACCAAAAGTCGATGAACAGAATCAACATAACAAAACACCTGTTCACAATAAAATGCCATAAGTTATAGTCGCAACTAGGAAACAAAATAGACTGTACACCAGAAACTTACAAAAGTCGTTAAACACGAGTATTTCAAAAGTATCTGTGCACTAGTATTCCTAAAGTCGCTATACACCATCAATCCAAATGTCGCTGAACATCATTGTATCAAAAGTCACTAAACAGCTGTAAATACAAAATTAGGTTAGCAAAGTATATTTTTAATGTTGCCGTGTGTTAATGTACTTTTGACGCTTATGTCGTTCAGCTACTTTTGGGACAGTACTTGCTTGACCTTAATAATGTATGTTAACACGTTAGTATCTATTTCAATAATTTTAATAATTATTTTGGAAATACACTCTTTTGCAAAAAAAGCGGGCACCTATGCGAAATCTGAGTTTTAAGGACTTTACGTGTATTTTAAAGGGTTTAAAGATTGTAGTATGTTTCTAGCATCAAAAGGGTTAGCCAAGCATGCGTGAGAGTGTATTATAAATTTGAATTTTGTACAATTGCTAAGAAATTGGTTAAACCTTGTTTTGGACTAATTGCTGGCAAAAAGTTCGTCGGTGTTTTGAAAAGTTTTTGAAGTGATTTTCAGAAAACTGATAATGCAGTTTTAATTAATGATTAATGTACCTTTTTGTTAGATAAAACATTTTTGAAAAACTATGCGTATTTGATAAAATTTTCACCTGCTTTAAATGGGCTATACTGATGATTGATGGCAATGTTAAGAGTTTCGGTATTTTAGTGTAAAGCGTTCTTCTGTTTAGATATTGTACCCACGTGTTTTAAAATATCGCTTTTTTATAATTAAACACTATTTAGAGGAGTATCAGTACATTGGGCTGCGACAAAACCAATTTAAAGTAAGCAGTGCCGATCGCAACTCGTCTCCTATCGGACTTTGATATTAAAAAATACCAAATTTTGTGATAAATTTTAAAATTAACCACATGAAAAATGATGAGGAGGGTTTAAGCTATCTAAAAAGTCTAATTATTGCCGCGTTGAAGCTCTCTATAACTCCATAGGTATCGGGTTACTAAACAACGATTTAGCTGAAAGGGAGTCAAGAATTCAAAATTATTGGCCGAACGTATGTTCCTTAAGAAATGAGCAGATAGCCAATTATTGTTATGATTTAAGCAGGAAAGTGCTGTAGATGCCAGAAAATCTCATTGTAGGCAAGTTTATTTAATAAAATGTCAGTGGGATGAAAACACCCTATTTGAACGCTCAGACTCATAGATCTTCGGAGGTCTACGGAGTTTCCCAAGAGACGAGGTTGTTTGGAAATCAGTGATTACGAGACCTTAAGACCTCGTGCTCACAGTCTACGCGCTATTTTGCGTCTGTATTTTGTTGAATTTCAAGATTTAAAAAAATTTTAAAGTCCGAAAGGAGACGAGTTGTGATCGGCACTGCTTACTTTAAATTGGTTTTGTCGCAGCTCAATGTACTGATACTCCTCTAAATAGAGTTTAATTATAAAAAAGCGATATTTTAAAATACGTGGGTATAATATCTAAACAGAAGAACGCTTTACACTAAAATACCGAAACTCTTAACATTGCCATCAATCATCAGTATAGCCCATTTAGAGCAGGTGAAAATTTTATCAAATACGCATAGTTTTTCAAAAATGTTTTGATCTAACAAAAAGGTACATTAATCATTAATTAAGACTGCATTATCAGTTTTCTGAAAATCACTTCAAAAACTTTTCAAAACACCGACGAACTTTCTGCCAGCAATTAGTCCAAAACAAGGTTTAACCAATTTCTTAGCAATTGTACAAAAATCAAATTTAGAATACACTCTCACGCATGCTTGGCTAACCCTTTTGATGCTAGAAACATACTACAATCATTAAAACCCTTTAAAATACACGTAAAGTCCTTAAAACTCAGATTTCGCATAGGTGCCCGCTTTTTTTGCAAAAGAGTGTATTTCCAAAATAATTATTAAAATTATTGAAATAGATACTAACGTGTTAACATACATTATTAAGGTCAAGCAAGTACTGTCCCAAAAGTAGCTGAACGACATAAGCGTCAAAAGTACATTAACACACGGCAACATTAAAAATATACTTTGCTAACCTAATTTTGTATTTACAGCTGTTTAGTGACTTTTGATACAATGATGTTCAGCGACATTTGGATTGATGGTGTATAGCGACTTTAGGAATACTAGTGCACAGATACTTTTGAAATACTCGTGTTTAACGACTTTTGTAAGTTTCTGGTGTACAGTCTATTTTGTTTCCTAGTAGCGACTATAACTTATGGCATTTTATTGTGAACAGGTGTTTTGTCATGTTGATTCTGTTCATCAACTTTTGGTGCTGACTGTACCTAACACATTATAATTTACTAAACGACGGTGTTTAACGTTCAACACCAATTCCAAACCTGTTCCCTGCTGTTCCCAAAACATCTATTACCTATAGTTTACTCAATGATAGGTAACGATTACCATTAATTTCCAAATGTCTCGTTGTTAAGCTACTGTCGGACCCACTATTAAATCGATTTCTTAATACAAATGTTTGAGTTAATTCGGACCTAATCCTGCTATTCCAAAGATATTTCATGATGTATTTTTGATTTCGCCATACTTACCCGCCTACTACATCTAGACTAGGTAGTGGACCAATGACATAAATATCATACTTACCTTTTTATTTCCTGCTCAGCCTGTCTAATCTCAGCCTCCAGTTTGAGATTAGCGCTGCTAATGAAGCTACACGTTTCCTTGTGACGCTCAGACTGCTTTTTAAGCTTGTCGAGTAAAAATGCCTGAGCTAAAATATTTACGCAACAAGATTGAAAAAGTCTATCTTTATTTGATCATGTATTTTTCCTAAACCTATCTTTTTGTGTGCGTTCGCGCAGCGGAATGTTGTTGAATTTAAAGATTTTAATTATGCAGATAATTAGTGTAAGACGTCCTATAATTGTGCATGGTAAATAAAAATTTGTGTATGCAGCCATTGTGGAGAAATTCACCAAAAACAAATTCCGCTGGGCGAACGTTGGCGAACGTTGTCCTGGCGGAACTTTTTTTAATCCATAGACTTTACAAGAAAAGAGATGTGTCCGAAAATTAGTGTGTATTTGTGTATAATTGATTATGTATGAATGAAATCAGTGCATGCATAAACTTCGGAGGAATTCAAGTTTCCGCTACGCGAACGTTTGGCCATTAGCTAGTTTTCATATAAAGCGCTTACATAGAGAGCTGTAGATTTTTACATACGTTGTTTTGAATTTGTTTATATTTGTTTAAAAAACAGATTTAGAAAAAGTCGTAGGGTTTAAAAGATAAAAATATAAACGTAAAATACACTTATTAGGCTTAGTTCTTAAAGTATGCAGTTTGTGGTCTAGATTTTCACGTTTACACAAACCTTGTAAGTGTCTCCAACATGTTGCCAAGTATCAATGATGTTCCGTTAGTAATTAAAAAGTTATAGGATATTTTACCATGAACAGATCACTGTTTACAAAGCAGTCGAATATCACGACGTTCTAAAGGAATTGCATAGTAAAATGTATGCCAATAATTAGTTTAATCATTCAACTATTCACTTGCAAAATTTCATGTCATTAAATTCAGTAATTAAAGAAAGACAATTATAATACTGACGGAGCATCGAAACTCTACATAATCCGACCAAGTTCGGATAGCTACAAAAAAGCGGCCCTGCCATATGTCTAAGCAACGTTCTTAACTTGGTAGGTTAGTATTTATTAAAATGGTACAGTTGCGTACACAAGCGTTAGGAAAAAATAAAACAATTGTATTTCTTGATTGATTTTTTTTTAAATAATAATGCCACTATCTACGATAAAAATAAATTTTCAATTAACAAGTACTTCTCTATTTAAATATCCGTGTACAAAAATATTTTTATTATTATTACTTACATAAATTACTTGACTACGTGATTAAAAATAACGTTAATAAACGTTACGTATTTTAAATAAAATGTCGTAGATAGTGGCATTATTATTAAAAAAATATTTTTCATTCAAGAAATGCAATTGTTTTATGTTTTCCTAACGCTTGTGTACGCAACTGTACCATATTAATAAATATACTAACCTTCCAAGTTAAGAACGTTGCTTAGACATATGGCAGGGCCGCTTTTTTGTAGCTATCCGAACTTGGTCGGATTATGTAGGGTTTCGATGCTCCGTCAGTATTATAATTGTCTTTCTTTAATTACTGAATTTAATGACATGAAATTTTGCAAGTGAATAGTTGAATGATTAAACTAATTATTGGCATACATTTTACCATGCAATTCCTTTAGAACGTCGTGATATTCGACTGCTTTGTAAACAGTGATCTGTTCATGGTAAAATATCGTATAACTTTTTAATTACTAACGGAACATCATTGATACTTGGCAACATGTTGGAGACACTTACAAGGTTTGTGTAAACGTGAAAATCTAGACCCCAAACTGCATACTTTAAGAACTAAGACCTAATAAGTGTATTTTACGTTTATATTTTTATCTTTTAAACCCTACGACTTTTTCTAAATCTGTTTTTTAAACAAATATAAACAAATTCAAAACAACGTATGTAAAAATCTACAGCTCTCTATGTAAGCGCTTTATATGAAAACTAGCTAATGGCCAAACGTTCGCGTAGCGGAAACTTGAATTTCTCCGAAGTTTATGCATGCACTGATTTCATTCATACATAATCAATTATACACAAATACACACTAATTTTCAGACACATCTCTTTTCTTGTAAAGTCTATGGATTAAAAAAAGTTCCGCCAGGACAACGTTCGCCAGCGTTTGCCCAGCGGAATCTGTTTTTGGTGAATTTCTCCACAATGGCTGCATACACAAATTTTTATTTATCATACACAATTATAGGACGTCTTACACTAATTATCTGCATAATTAAAATCTTTAAATTCAACAACATTCCGCTGCGCGAACGCACACTATCTTTTTTGAGATTAAGTTTGAGTTTTAATCCAAACTAGTACGAACATTTCATTTCTTTAATTGAACTAACTACGCAAGAAATGGAGAGTTGAATCTCACCTTTGATGCACTGGTTCGAAAGGATGACTTTTATTTGCGATTCATCAACTTCGCTAGAAATCTTTTCTAATGCTTCAACATCGTTTATTTCTTCCATGTTTTTTAATAATGATAATAACTATCCCTTTTTATTTTTTTATCTTGGTAGAAAATGATGGCAATGGGCAATTTGGAACTTGGAACCGGGAAATGAAATGATAATGGCGGGAACTATTGTTTTTTTTTTTTTTGTAGGTGACATCATTTGTACAGCCTTAACTGACAAGTAGAATATTGTTAGTCCTTCTTTCTCAAAATAAATCATTGTTTCAAAGGATTGCATAATTTCGATGTTTAACAAAAATGCTTTGTTTAAAAAAAAAATATGATCATTGATTTCTATGTGATGGATGGATGATAGCATCTGTATTACGACAGTTGCCTCCCGGTTGAATTTATCGGGGTTATTGTAAATTGTAATCAAGGTGCACTTCATTGTTTATTGTCTTAAACCGACACGAAAACAAGTGCTAAATTTCTGTACACGCGAAAATGTCTGATATGATATAGGTAATCACTTTGTCGCTCAAGCAATACATCTGACCACTCGTACTTTTATGGTAGGTGGTATGGTAGGTAGATTATTTCAGCATTATTCCGAAAGAGACTTAATTTTAATATTGGAATAAAACAAAGAAATTAATACCTAAAATTTATTTAACAAAATAGTGTCATACAGTTATTTAAAATAACAGACATAAATGATAATTTGCGATACAACCTAGCATCCTAATTAAACCAGGTACGACTTCCAAAAATTTATCCGTAATAAAAAAATAATAAAAGTAAAAGGACAAACAATGACGAATGCAGCACGAAGGAATGTTGGCTAACGCTTGTCCTAGTGCACACATCCACCGGCCGTGCGCGAAACTAGCCGATTACACTGACCCACTTTGAATACTCGTAATAACACATGAAGCCTAATGTTCCGGAGCTATTTACAACGTTCGGCAACGCAATTACCAACTGGCACCATATTGAAGTTCTACATGCAGAACACATCCACAAACAAACGTCTCCTGAGCCGCAACTGATCGACACGGTCATACTCTACGAACTGGCAGCTACAACTTTATAATACTGTTAGCGGAACTATAATAACAATGATCTTGTCCAAGATGTGCGCCACATGTACGTTTCATTCGTAAGGACACACGTTTCAGATGTTCCAATTCAACTAAGTAACTACAATATAAAACACAAGTCACACATCCAATTAACGTTAATTTATTTAAATAACTCATCTCAAACTCTGAATCGACACTTAACGGAATATTTTAATCTAAACACCAATTGAATAAATTTATATTTTCTACTGTGGAAACCACTGTCTGGTCAAGGTATAAGTACTAAAATATTACTTTGGCTGTCTGACTGAGCTGCGTAATTGAACCTGTACCTGAACCAGCGAGGAATACTTCATTACAACATCAAATCTAGTGTGAGCTTCAAATGGAAATACAACGTGTACAGTGTGGACATAGACACTGACATGTAACATCTCTGTTCTGTTCACAACATGGAAACACGCTAATTAGCAGTGACAGGGAATGTCTAATTTCAACTTGAAGGTAATTACATCGATTAAGCACTCATACAGAAATCAATAATTAAGCTAGGAGAACAACTCAAAGCACGTCAATCTGGAATAACTTAACAGTAATACTTATAAATACATGTTTTAAGAATACCTACTGGGTCCCACATCAAATTATAATAGTTTTAACATTAAATTAACATAGTTTGTACCGCCAACATTCACTAAGTGCGATAATCACTATGCAATTACATAAAAAGAAGTCGTGAAATCGATATAAAGTCGAGCACTATGGCAGCCACGAAACGTACAAATGGAAAATACCCTGCGTATATCCTTTTTATGTAAATACACAGCGACCTGTTAGTAATTTGTCTACTTTTAAAGTTACATCAGTCGAACGGTAAATTTTTGAGGAAAATAGTTTTTACATTCAAATATAATATACATTTCAACAACATCGAAACTCACCATCGGCGAACTAAAACGTACTTCCGAAAGATTTCCACATCGGAGCGGGCGAGTGCGCCGGCCGAAGGCGCGGCGATCACTGCTCTCTCAGAATTTCGTCCGAAAGGAGGATTATTTTTAACGTTTTTTTCTAAGGAGAGGCCGCTCGGGCCGGCCGGCGGCTCATTAACTATAGGGCTGCGGGGGCAGGATCTCCGTGAGCAGCCGCTTGAGGCTGTCGATGCCGGTGAGGAAGCCGCAGTCGGGCCCGTGGTGCGGCGTGTTGGTGGCCAGCGGCGACTCGGCCGCCGCGCCCGCGAAGGCCGTGTGCGCGAAGTCGATCATGCGGATGTCCACGCGCTCGGCGGGCGCGGGCGGCGGCGGCGGCCGCGGCTCCCACGTGCGCGCGCGCTTGGCCGCCTCGTCCTCCTCCGCCTCGCCGCGCCACGACTCGCTGCTGGTGGACGAGTACGCCATCCAGCTGTCGGCCGAGTCGGGGCTGGGCGGGTGGCGGCGCGGCGAGTGGCCGGCCACCTCGCCGTCCTCGTAGCCGCCCATGGTCTCCTCGGAGTGCGGGGTGAAGGGCTCGCGGCCCGGCTGCGTCGAGATCTCGTCGTGCAGCGTGGACATGTCGAAGTGGCCGGGCGACGGCGCCAGCTCCGCCGAGCTGCTGGACGCGTCCGCATCATACTCGTTGGCGACGCCGCCGCTCGCTTCCTCCTCGGGCGCCACGTCACCCTCGTACACTATTAGCAGCGAACTGTGATCACAAAAAAATCAACTGTAAGCCTTTATGTAGATTGTAACTCTCCGTGACAGAAACAGCTAACATATACAATGAGACAAATAATAAATAGGATAGATGTTTATGTGGCAAGTGGGTACATACCAGGAGTAGAACCTGTAGCTGGTCTGCTTGGCGATGGCGCGGCGCAGCGCGTCGAGGTCGCGCAGCACGTGGCGCACGACGCGCGCGCGCAGGCCGGAGCCGGCCGCGAAGAAGTCGCGCAGCGCCTCGCGCAGCCCGCTCTCCGACAGCGCGCGGCCCCAGTACTTGTCGCGCCGTACGCATGCGCCCGTTTCTGGGACGTATACCTGTACACGACATTATCTCTATCAGTACTGCCCAAGGTCGAAAAGTCGAGGTGGAGTGGTGATTAAAGCCTCTCAAGTACAGTTCTCGTTCAATTTGCCAACCCGAAGTTGGCTACTAAGTCAACTTGACGAGAGCTGTACTTTTGACATCGATGTCTTAATAATGGTGTAAACAGGAATTATACCCCCTTACTTATAAAATCTCTAATCACCTTCTAAGCAACATTTTAACTAATCACTACTTAATGTCTTAAGTAGTGATTAAATGTTAGTTAAGACATGTTTAAGCAACGTTTATAAGTAAGAATTGTCTTAAACAGCCCTTAAGTATTACTTATTTTTAATTCACGTTTATAAGTAAGGCTGTTAAAGTTTAAAATCGCCAACCCGTATTGACAAAGCTTGGTTCTCTGAACGAATGGAGTCGTTCGTCGACTCGAGTGTAAATGGGACAATTAAGAGGCTGATGAGGAGGAAGGTAGAAATTAGGTTAATGAAATGTGTTTAATGAGGGCCAGTCGGACGCATGATGCGGATCCTTCCAGCTGTGGTGACGGTGATGGTGATGGTGATGATGAAGTGCGGCTGGAGTCACACCTGCATGCCGCACAGCCGGACGCCGAGGGTGGCGGACGTGCTGGCCGCGCACTTGGCGATCTGCTTGCTGCGCTTCTCTGCCGACGCGTCGTCGCCGTGCTGCCGCGTGCCCATCTTCAGGTCGAGCACGCACGGCCGCCGGTATGAAGACGTTATATTCTCCATCATTAGGAAATCTGTCGAGTCAACGGTAAATAAGTATTCCGTCGATTTTGAGTTTAACATATAATGTTACATTCATAACATGACTAACACTTACACTGCTTATTTGAATTGTCCATGTGCGCAATACTTTTAAGCACCTCGCTCGCATTGCCATTCCGATGAACCTTGAATCTGTAATGGGAAAAGAGAAGTTGTAATACTCTGTGAGGGGCGCGTAATCGATCGACAGATATATGTAGTTCAGGAGCTAATGAAACGCAGATTCATTGTTATCTGGTATATTGTTACATTTGAATCAAATTATAGATATCATTACCACGACTCCACGACGCAAGTCATCGGAGGCTCGCAGAGTGAGTGTGTCGTGCATCGCTCACGTTAGTGGGATAGTCATAAAGTATCGAATGAATTAATGGCGACGTCGGTGCCGGGCCGGCGTACGTCAAAGCTTCTGAAATATGATAAAGGACACATGACAAGTGTCGAGGATGTCGGTCGCCCGCGGTCGCGCGGATACGCACTTGAACACATCGTCGCGCTTGCGCTTGCCGCCCAGCGACTGCTTGCGCCCGTTCTCGTCGCGGAAACATGGCGAGTACCGCTTGTCCAATTTGGGGCCTCCAGTGTTAGACGCCTGCATCACGCCTGAAACAAACAGCCTTGCCATCAGCACTAGTGTCCGCCAGCACACACGCACACACCACAACTAGTGTAAACATTGACTCTGTTGAAACAATTGTTATTTTGTTTCCAATTTGATACATTATTAAAAAAGGTTAACGTTAACTAAAAATTAAAAGATCATACTATTCACTGTAGTAAATGGATGAATTTGTGCAAAGATAGAAGATTTGAAAACTCAGTACATGCCCAGTCGGGTTCCGACCCGGAACTGGCCAGCGTGCATTGCAGCGCTGGTTCGTCAGTGGGACATAGAATGAGTTACTTTATCCACTATCTACGATCGTAAATTCAATATTAACTTACTAGAGTGCAAGTTGGCAGCGTTATTTAATGAGGAAGTGATTTTACAGTTACTTTGTTTTTAAACAGGGTTTGTATATCTTTTGTATCGTGTCTCATGTGACGTGTAACTGAATCGGTAAACGTGTGTGTGATCAAACAATTTATATTGTTGTAAGTAGACAATGCATGTAGGTGTGTCTGCGTGTATGTATAAGTATGATGTGGGTGTAGTTTTTAAGTAAAGGTTTACAAACCCAAAATGTAAAATTACCGCTAGGGCGCTATTAGGGGCGGTTGTGTGGTGCGCCGCCGGCGTCGCTCCGCCCGCCGCAGCGCCGCAGCCCTTGCGACAACAAGGAAACTAATATTGTGTTCCTGACCCCAGGCCCGCTCCCGCTCCCGCTCCCGCTCGCGCGCTCCCATCAAACCCGCCGCGACGCGCCCTACTGCCACGCACGCCGTCAACTGCATGCCACCTCGGCCCTACTCTACCGGCGCTGGCTTGCATACATTGAACTTTTACTTCTTGTTACACAAAGAGGTACATAATTGCTACCACTTGCAACTAACATAACCAACAAACTAAACAGACCATTTTGACTGCACAATCTGAATAACACTCAATATTCCGTACGGCAACACTACTAAACTCAAATAATAAAATAATTCAGACGATTTACTAATTACAAAAAAATACACTTAAAATTGAAAAAAATACATTAAAACTACAAGTATTTCCCTTCGTTTTTGACATTTACATGCGATTCCAGAACATTGAAATTGGAAAAGCAGTAATAGTAACATAAGTAAAAGTTCAAATGTACAGGATGCACAATGTGAGCAATTTGTTCAAAACGAGCTAAGTTTACTTAGTTACGTTTCAACAATGTTGGTGAAAATACAGCACAATACTATTGCCATATCGTGCACCGGGCTATTGTAAGACAGGTAACTGTGTTATTGTTATTAACTATTATATTCGTGGCCATTAATGCAGTTTATATTAAATACTCTTATATTATTTTTATATTAGATTAATGTATTAGAGTAGTAGATAGACTCCACAGTATCATTGAATTATTAAATGGGCACGCTTCACGAATTGATTTATAAGTATTTCAACTATAGTATGGATAGTTATTTCACCGTCGCGTTCATAAATTAATATAAATCAATAACATTATTGTTATACTTACCTAAGGGCCTTATTAACAGATTGCTAAGTATGGTTATATTAGAAACGGTCGCAATTTAAGTAAATAGCCATAATCGTTACACGCAATAAATATTTGTTACAAGGATTAAGTGAGAGATACTGTGGATAATCAAACTGTATATTTTGCGGTCGGCGGGTTTGCAATATTCGACATACACACAATTCTCTCTCATACACATAACTCAATTTGAAAATGATGGTTACGATCATTAAGCAATAAGGAAAGTCAGTGTCTCTTGTCTTATCTTAATCACTCATATTTCACAGCTTCATGAATCGAATAACGATTACATTAGATAATCTTAAGTACCGAATGACGCAGGTGATAAAAATAAATAATTAAACAAAGATATCGATCAAAAACAACGTCAAACACGTATTTGTTTCGACACTACAGATATAACAGCTGCTAATTTGATATCACCCATGTTTCGTAAACGCGATAGTCACAAGGCTGGAAACAGATTCACAGTTGAATTAAATCAAGTTTTGACATCCATTTAATCAATAACTTCCTTAATGCTTCAAATGCAAACACATTAAACAACACAATTGATATGTAAACAAAAACGGATAATATCATTATAATTAAAGGAAATAATGTAAGATGCAATGAATGAACATGATGCATTCAGCGAATCGAAAAAGCGTACTGGGCGGCCATATTGAATCGTGTTCAAGGCGGCAAAGGATTTTGATGCTCACCTTTGTATCTGGGTACGAAGTTCTGGATGTCTTCAGGAATGTTCTGGTAGAAATGCAACTCGCGAATATTGAGCGGCTTGATTACAGTACTGTCGTTTAGCACCAACAGTCTGGTGTGGCCCCCAACCTGCACACAAACAATCATAGTTAGCAAACACTATTCAATACAGTCAATAGAATAATAACATGTGCTTTATAGCAAATTCAAAGTCTATCAAATTTAGCATATAATTTATAAGGTATCTTCATGGTCATATTCGTCGGCTTACAAGTATAAAATAAATGCAGTTTGGTTTGTTACAAAGTATGAATATCATTCCTGAGTTGTTTTGCCTTGAAATATCAATCCTCAATACCTCTACTTATACAGTTTAATAAACATATTTATAATTAGCAGTCCGTAATTTTGCATTGTTTGCATCAATCTAAACTTCTTTGTTGTTTCTTTGAAATTTTATCATTTTTGATACCAATACAGTGCCTTCATCTGTCCGGTATCAAAACATCGTCAACCTTGTACGAAGAGTGAGTCATTTGGTCGGTTAAGTATTTATGTTTGTACTGTCACCAGAGTTGAATGTGTCTTTATCTGATAAAGAGTCAATTTGGGTATTGTTTTCATGTCATAAAATATCCATATTTATTCACAATGCCGAGTACAAAAACACGAGCGCAAAATGGTATCGCGTCGTACAAACGTGGGTTGTAATTCAGTTGGGCACACGCGAGGCATGTTGCAGTCTGTACAATATGCATTCGACCGATCGAATTACTTGCGAGTGAGAAATAGTGTAAAAAGTATGGCGGGTGGTGCCATTGACCCGCCGGGCTCAGGCATCACCTGGGCGAGGCACGACGACCCTGCCGCCCGGGCCGCCCCGGCCGAGGCCCGCAACCTAACATACACATACACAATTTAATTCGTATGCATTTATTTGATACCTGTCTAGACATTGATATCAAGCACGGATATTAGCGGTCGTTAGGTCGTTGTATCACGATTTTTTTTCTAAGATAGAGTAAAACGATGTAAAATATGTATTAGACCTATATATATAGCCTATATAAAAGACACACTGACAATTATTAATGCAAAGGATCCCGCGTCGTTTGATCCAATTTTGTTGGGTGGTAACAATGGTGTTCCAACTGTGTCTGATGATAATTTAACAGCATTTTGGATCGAAGCGACACTTTGATCACTCTACGTCACTGTTCCTTTAGCCATAGACTGGCAAGTAATGAATACTGCGTGCTAATACCGTTCCGCCACGTTCCGGACAGTGAACACTGCACTTCACACCACATAAATATCGATCATTAAGTACTACATTAAATTACATATCACCTCATTCCTACAGAAAGTTATCTACTAAGTAGTTGACAGTTATTATTACATATTTTGTATGTTCTTTAAGCAAGCTGTGAGGGATTTAAAATACCACTGAGAAGACCCCTTTGTGGGCAACAAAGGGGTCTTCTTCTCTTTTTGGGGATAACAGACCCAAGTCCAACGGAAGGCAAACTACTGATACTTTAATATTCTTGATAGTCTGGATCACTTTACGTCTCTCTCAATAAGTATTAATTGAAAGTACTAAAGCTCTATTTATAGGCTTAAGGCTCAATATTGTAACCGCACTTGAACTGTGCTTGTGAGAAAAGTTAAATATAACCGAACGTAAATGGAGTTTATACAAGACCGCGGTTCAGACTTAGTCTATGTTAAACAAAGTTTGGGTAAACAATGAATTATTCAGACCGTACTGTTCGGTAAATATTTTAGGCTGTTTGGACATCTATTTGTAGCAAAGCCACACGCTATTTGGACGAACTTTCTGAAACGATACTATCTGCGAAATTCATACATTTTAGCGGAAGCATCATCAATCAATCTTACCTAGGGCTTTCAATACCGGTATTACGGGATCCCGTAATACCGTGATCACGGATATATTTTGGCATTTTTTCAATACCGGTATTGAGGAGCCAATACCGTGATTACGGTATTACATCTTTTTATAATTTTAATTATTGTGGTTTGTTGTAATAAACAACAGGAAGTTGTTTTAAATAAGATAAATAACTACGACTCGTAAGATGTATGTACCAACTCGTAATCTTATTCTCACACTTCACACTTGTGTATTAAGCGCCAACCCGCCCAGCATACCCGCCCGCTGATAGTTCTTCAGCAGGGTTTTGTCTCCCTTTTTGAAGAACAGGACGACAACACTCCTACTCCACGCCTCTGGAGTTCTCCCTTCAAACAGGACGGCATTAAAAAGCTTCTGGAGCTCCCCCAGTATGGGCTTACCTCCTGTTTTTAATAGCTCTGTTGTAATGCCATCCTCGCCAGGGGATTTTCCATTTTTGAGCTGTCTCAGAGCGATCTCGATTTCGCCACTGCTGACTTCTGGCAGGTCTTCGGTGAAATGGCGTGTTAATGTAGCTCTAGAATCCTCATTTCCGGGATAAGGTCGAGATGCATGCGATGCGTATAACCGGCCATAGAAGTTTTCCACTTCCGAAAAGACTGCCGGCACCGAAGAAATGACTTCTCCACTTGTTGTGGTCAGGTTCGTCAAGTGGCTTCTTTCAAGAGATTGTACGAATACCTTTGACCCCCGATTCAGCTCAATTGCTCTTTCAAAGTCAAGAGTATTGGAGCACCGGAGGTCGCATCGTACGTGCTTGTTGATCTCTTGGTTTAGAGCCCGCTTAGCTGACGAGGCGGGTTTTCACGTCGTTTCTTCATAATCCCTGACGCTGCATGTTACAGAATCTCGAACCTTCCTCCCTGAGGATCCGAACCACATGTCCACCCCACGTCGAACATGTCGAACCACATATTCGTGGTTCTGGTTAACGTCTGTTGTGGTTTCCACGGCGGCAAATCGGTTCTCCAAATTTGACTGGAACTTTTCAGATCCTGTCATGGTTTGGAGCAGTGTTGGTCGGAGCCTGGCCTTCATCAGACGGAAACGTTCGGCCTTGAAGTTGATATTCAGAGAGCCTCGGACAAGTCGGTGATCGCTACCGGTGTTAAACCTATTGATCACGGAGACGTCTCTGACTATGTGCTTCTTGTTCGTCATGATGAAGTCAATCTCATTTTTAGTCATAGTGTCGGGGCTATGATTGGACGCTTTTTGAAACTAAAGGATTGTGTTTTAAAAGTTGTAATCGATCTAAAATTAAACTCCGATTTCGAATTAGACGAATTCGATTTGACAATATTAAAAAATGTTTACAACAGCCTTTCTGTAGTCTAAGTAACTATATTAGTACTGTACTATACGGGATGCCAATTTACTAAAAGCGGATATTGCGCTAAAATTTATGTTGACGAAGTTAGATATGGTCAAGCTAATGACTTAAGCCAAAATCTTGCAAAAGCACTTCGAAGACGCATAAAGGAGCGACAACTTTTAATATCTGGAGTATTGCAATATTTGCATGACCGACAATACCGTGATCACGTGATCACGGTATTGAAATTTCTAATACCGGTATTGATACCGGAATTAAAAAAATCCGGTATTTGAAAGCCCTAATCTTACCCCATCTCTTTGAGTTCACAAAAAGAAAGTTCATCAGTATTGCAACCTTTTATAGTATCTCCCGAGATCCTGAGAAGCAAGGGTTGTTGCAATTTTTATATTTTCTATATCTCACTCTTCTGCACTCTTGAGGACTATCGAAAAACACCTTACAAGAAGTAACCACTCACGCATCAACTCATATCAAGTCAGAATTGTAACGAGAAGACATGCAGCAGTACCTGATTGTGTAAGGGCAGCACATCGACTTCATGTCCTTCATCAGGCGAGAGCGGCGTGTGTACCACGGCGACCGGCGCCGGCTGGCCGCGCTTGCGGTCCGCGCCGCGCCGCTCCGGCTCCCCCATGCCCCAGCCGAGAGAGTACACCATTACTTCGGCCGAGCCACCGCCGCCGCTGTCCACCTGCGAAACAAATACAACCTGCTTTTAATAACATATCTTTGAAGCTAAGCTAATCTTGGAAGGAGCCAAGTGCAAGAGTCTAAACAGCTATGATGGGTCTGTAGCTTTACGTAACAATGCAAAACAAGTTTAAAGTAAAGAAAAATAAATAATAGATTTTCACTTCTGGGATAATGTAGCGACCCATGTCAACTAACGTAGTTAAGTAGAATGGTAAATAATGGAATTTAGACACAGATTCAAAGCGCTTCATGCCAAAAATAGATTTGAATCAATGTTCTCGGAAATTCCCCTATTAGAGGAAAACATAATTTCATTAAAACCTTATCACGACTTGGAATTGGAATGTACTCATATAGATGGACGACTGAAGTCCTTAGGAAAAGTTGTCCAGTAGATAGACTCAAATACTCATTGAAATATCATTCAAGTGTAGTGCTCAATAAAATGCGCAAATATGTAGTACTTATAGCTACTCTTAACTCGCATAGAATCAGAATGATGTATTGCTACATCGCACATGAGTACAAGGGGAAATACCGAACAAAAGAGTTGCTTGGACCATTAACGCCTATTAGATTAGCTAATTATTTACATAACTGTTCATATAAAATGAAACACGTTTCCTTTAATGGCTAAAATACGTAGTCAGCCACACAGCCTAGTTCTATTGACTAAGCTTATAAGTTGATGCAACTGTAATGATTTCTCAATTTATTACATAACATGAAATGTTTAGTTTACATAAAATCAAAGAAAATTGCGAAACTGTCTGCAACGTCCAGAAGAAACGACTTTCGTGTAAGAGATTCCTTGCGTTAATTGAAATTAGGCCACGAGTTAAATTTTACACATTAAACTTTGTTTCTACACAATAGAATAAAGCTGTGCCTTTACTATATGTGTGTCCCTTGGTATCCATAATTATGATAAAACGGAGAAAATAATTGGAAACTTCAAAACTGACGTCAAGTGATATCTGTATTGTGTTAACACTTAACCTAAATTGTTTCATCACAATCACAATGCCTATTCAGTTCTGTCTCATACACCGTTCTAAGCACAAAGAACAGTAGTCTGCAGTAAAAGATGCGAGTGTTGATGACTGAATTTCAAAATGGCAGACAGTGCTACTGGTAGCCAACAGCCCAGAAAATTATAGTTGAAATCTTTTATTTTATGTGCCCTCACGTATCTGCCACGTTTGTGAGAAAAGGGCACGACAAAGCAATCGAAATAGTCTTACATTGTGTGTTTAGATGCACGACCTCCAGATGCCACTGTTGTTGAATGTGTTGTTACGTTGCATCTTTCAACTCGGCTTAAAATATCAGCAACTTAGTATAACACATCTGGTTATAAGCAGGTGGGTTTTCATATACAGTGTAAACAATCACGTGTTTGCAGTATTCTTTGTTTATTACATCGATGAGTAGGTATTAATTGTGACGCACGAGTGAAGCTACTGCTTTCAATACTCGATGTCACGTCGGCGTCGTCGAGATTGCGTAGTGGGACAAAAGCTTGCCAGCGCGGCCGCCCGCGGCGTCACCAAATTAGAAGCGATCGTAGCGCATCTGTTCTCGGTGTATTTGTATGACGCGTAAGCCCCGCCTCTCGCGATAGTCCGAGATTCGTCAACGAACCACCTACCACTACCACAACAACACATCATTTCACGGGAAATACTGAAATAGTCTCCAAAAATCCACGTCACAAAATCATATGGTTCCAAACAACAGCAATAGTTTGCCAGATCTCTGAACCAAAATAATCTAACATGGAGTCTGTCTTACGTAATAATAGGTAGATGCTGTAGTTAAAAATAGGTAAAGCTAAAGGTAGACTTGAATTATTTGTTCACGCCTATATTATATTATCGAGGAGACCTTCAAACTTTTGATAAGAAAATATTACATGCGTACGTATGTGCCTATCGTATCCTGCGTGTCAACACTACGAATATAACGCATGCTCCAAGCTAGTTAGAATTTACTGTGACGAAAAGCGAATGTTTGTAAACGCAATATAATAAGGTCATGTATGCTCAGACAGAACCGGATGGGACCGGTTTCGAGAAGACGAGGAGCCGTTGTTAGACACAGATAATTAATATAAACGTGCAGTAGACTACAGACAACCAGAGCAACTGTAATTGTAATTATTACGCAACGCTAATGGAGTAGGAATAGAATTAATGCGTAGGCGTCTGATATCGAGCAAAACTAATAACACGGACGGTTAACTCCGTCAGGACAAATACGGATGTCGATAACAGATCATGAAAAAATATGACAATTAGAAATCTCAACTACCTGAGAAGTTCAAATAAGGAACAAGGAAAAGCTCCCTAATAGTACCTATAGAAAGTTTTTGCGATTAATCGCAAAAACATAATTGAATTAAGAAAACCATTAGATAAAGATACTTCCATTGTTGATTGATATAATTCTCTAATCAATCAAAAACCTAAAATGCTAGTAATCAGGTTTTTGATTCTGTTTTTCAAGACATCATGTCGTACGATACCATTATCATCATAAATAAGATATCGGCCTTTTGTTGTTGATGTTGTAAGTATTTTGGTAAAACCCAGAAATTTGCGATACATTGTGAGCAATCGCGACAAGAATCCAGAGAATTCAGCTGTATAAGTTTGTGTACATCATTGATATCTCCTTGCGGGTTGACAGCATTATTTTCAGAAGCCCCAATTTATTGGACTTTATTCTCAAGAATGTATTCCCGCTTTAGGGCGACTGAACTTTCTTAAGAGTTTATAGCCTTCTTTATTCAAAAACAAGACAAGAAGTTAAAATGGTTTTCAGGTTGTCAATAATTTGGTGCACCTTTAAAATATTCCTGTGATGATAGCCAGGAACCGGGATAACCTAGAAAGTGAGAGGCCGATGTATTTACACTGGTAAATTTAGGTCACTAGGTTACGTCTCTACGCGGTTACACCTAGTGTTTTTAATTCCAAATAACTACATAAGGTTATAAAATCTGTAACATTTTCATACATTAAAAAAAACTGTTATGTTTAGCAGAATTTTTCAAAGAATGAAACTTGACTTAAAAGAAAAGACATTGAACTTGAGAATGACACCCAGAACGTGCAAGATAAAACAAACATCAGTTTTACATAATGATCACGTGATAATGGAATGCGGCAAAGCGGTGCACCACAGACATTTGCCAACAGTCATTCTAAATGATAGCTGTACCTGTTGCTATCCGACACTAATGATCATCAATAAAGAGAGCATTAAACCCACAAAAGATGTTCTGCATGATACAGAAGGGGTCAAATTCTCAGTAAACTTTGATCAATGCGTCCATCCATGTCCATTGGGCGTCGATGCTCGACCGATATTTATATCCGTTGGATGGTATTAATAGCATCAACCGGAATAAAGTATTATATTATTGATTCCACCGTTGTGAACAGTCTCATGTGTTCTTATAAACTGGCCATATCAAGCCTTATTGATTTAATGGACTTCAATATCCATTTTGTTCGTTGCTGCAAGGTTTGTATTGTTAAAAAATAAATTCTGGTCTTTGGCAACAATACTCAAAGGATATTTTGTCGGAATTTCTTGACTCCTACTATGTCTACAGTATTTCTAGTATACAGTTTTCCCATTAACTTATTTCCATTGTAATGAAGTAAGTAACAATTTTAGAGTAGAGTTGTAAAATAACATAACAGAAGGCTCGTCCATCATCGTCATACTTGGCGAGGATGTGGACGATGTCGCTTTGAATGAAAACACGCCAATCGAGCCAAGCGACTGACTCATCATTTTCATTCAAGGAAATTTGTTTTTAATTTGTCGCGATAGTGTGTGGCTACTAGCTTTCTAGTGAATGAAAAGCCATGTACATAAACTGCGAAGTCGACCTCGACACATATCGATAATGTCGCTCATTTATACAAGAAATTAGCGTATTACATAAGACGCGTTAAATAAACAGCCGCTTCTTTTTGCCACCTACAAACATTTCACGTGTGCCTACGCGAGTTTTAATGTGCCTTGAGCTTGACCTGACTAAAATTGTATGTACCTACCACTAACAAACAAACGATTATGTAATGAATGCTGGCCTGCAGCATTACCAATGTAGGTACTTGATCTTGATTGTTGATTGAACAGTTTTAATGTCCCACGTACAATTAACTGTCACAATTAGTATAATAAGTGTGACATAAGCTTATTGTAAGTGTCGGTGGTGGTTAGCGGTTCATTGCGATTACAATACCGTCACGTGGACCACCACGCGCCTGGTGCAGTGTAGCATGCCAACTGCAGCCAGACTGCCAGCTTTAATTACTTGAACGATATGCCTCTACACCGTGATTGATTGACGCTTCACACATTCTTAGATAGTAGTATCTCGTACATTATAAACATGATGCATGAAAGCAGGATGAGTTGATAAAGATTGTTATTCTAAACATGACATAGTTTCATTGAACAAAACTTGTTTATATACTTAATGATCAAATTGCACTTGGGAATTGCAATAAAAATTATCATACGTAGTACAGCAGGAAACTATAATGCAATTGTCAGTGTCAATGCAGCAGACTTGGTTACGAAATTGAAGCGGAACAAAGCAGCAGGCTCTGTTGTTTCGCTGGAAAATTCCACAGAGCTTTCTAGAGCTCCTCGGAGCACGCAGCCTTACGACACACGACGACGGAGTCGAGAGCTGCGCCGGCGCAGGTCGAGCCCGCATCGACACTTTCACTGTATGCGATCGATGCAAACCTAGCATTACATACAGCAATAATACACGACCTTTACTTTCGACTAGCCGTACTAAGAGCTAAATCATAAATTAAGACTAATACAAACAAGTGTTCTAACCATTCACACAAAATGCAGACCATGCTAATGATAAACTGTGAGAAAACTTTAATATTCATGCATTGTTGAACTGGTTCAACAAGTTTGACAGGTTTATTTCTAACTGACAAATTAACCTCGATGAAAATTCAATGACAGTAAATAAAAAATATGACTAATGATAATGACTTCAATGCTAGTATACGGCAGACGTTGACACCTCTCATGGCACATTGAATTTTGTTGCGCACAAATAATAGAAAACTAATTGGACGAATAGGAATAGTTTACACAATTTGCGTTCAAATGTTGAAATTGGCAATAACACGGGTAAAAATATTGACTACAGTTTCAGGCAAAAAAAAAAACTATGATGTAAAATAGTTTATCAAAACAACCCATAACAGTACATATCCTAAACAACGACGTAATGAAAGTAATATGTTGCATATACAACGATAGTTCACACAGAGATGAGCAAACCATTTTTACGTAAACATTGACCTTGTATTATGGTGATTATCGCGATACAGGCTAAGATCATTCGATTATAAAATTTCAATCCAAGTGTGTGAAATGTAATCTTCTAATAAAAAAATGGCATGCATTTGTTTATATCAATATATAGGTTGCAGCAGATGATACTACAAAATTTTCTTGAGCCTTCGCAGAAGCGCATTTTCCTTAGAAGGTACTGACAGCTAGTAAGACATGCTACTTGAAACATTAATGCAGATAGTGTTAGCCTTGGACGATTAATTGTTGAGTCCCAATCTACTATTAATAATACTGAAGCACTAATTGATAGTAATAATGCAAGGCTGGAAGGAGTCGAAGCTGAAACACAAGTTAAAAAGCAGTATAGAATTAGAAGTTAAAGACATCGCTTGGCTTAGGTGGTGGTAGTTAAACCATTTTGGACAAAAGAGATACTCCGATCTTTACACCTTGTGGTGAAGTGGCTAAATACTGAAAAGATCATACTAATTCTTGTAATACAACTGCAGAGCAAATGCCATTACATTTGTAACCACACAAAGGCATAATTGGAACTAATCAACACCAAACAAATGTAACTGTCGCTATACGAACGCAACTTGGCAACCTTTCGCCTAATGGATGCTAGTTCAACAGCGCTTCACAATCAAGTCTTCCGACTCGTAACTACGTCATCACAATATTTAGTTAAACGTTCTGTTTTTGTTTACCTACAGAACTAGCCTATGAATTCTGTAGACAATGACGTATATGAACTACTCAAAAATTGTAGTTTTAGGACATCGACATTATGTTAGAAGGCTTGTGAATATAAAAAAGAGAATGAACCTTAAAAATGCAGTTTTAATCAATTTCACAAATGGTAAAAAATGAGAACCTCCCGTTCTCCATTCGGATATTTGTACGCTTTTAAACAACACTGTATAAAAAACCTGTTTATTTGTTAAACCTTATTTGCAAAAAGATTTAAACATTTGACTTGTTTATCAGAAACATGTTATTCTTGTATGGAAGACAACCGAAAATTGCAAATATTTATTCAATCAAAGATGAATAAATACATAGTGTCAGAGTTTTTGCATTTATTCACTTAATTTACATGGCAACCAAGCTCCCAAAATAGCCCGTGTACAATACAGCAGAACAACTAAATCAAGAGCGGATTTGAATCAATACATACGTCCGGTTCCGACACTATTCTAAATGTTATGTAGCGTCTGTTTACTCATCAAACGTTCATTGATTTCTGTAGTAGTCTTTATAACAGCTATTTTGGTTGGAAAACAGAGGAAAATGAAATATGTATTACTGCAGCTTTATCGACTTTACGTACTTATCGTATTTAAAAGTCAAATTTTAACCATGAAACCAATTGATTCGCTTACTAGCACACCGTCACCATTCGAGATAAGTGGCGCTCTAGAGCGTGTAGCCAGCGTAGTGGGACAGTGACGTTCGAGCGACGTGGTGGTGGTGCGACTCGGTACGGAGCCGTCACGCGAGCACCACGGTGCATCTACATTTTCATCAAATGTACTTACACCTCAGAAAATCATGAGTTTCCCAGCGATTCCTCACAGACATTTTAGAGTAGACTCAATCACATGGACATAATAAACCAGTTTCAATCTAATTACCAATTCAGCACACATTTAATTGTAAATTAGGCGGACACAAACATAAAAAAGAAAGTCAAACAAAACAAATTGTGGAACTCTACCGTCTAAGTAGAGTCGCGTGTATGTCGTCATTAACTCACTTGACTATAAACTTCCTTGAGCCCGCTCGTGGTGAAATCCCAATTTGGAACACGTTCACGATGAAATTGTCCGAGTCTATCACAAGCACAACCACTACAACTGACACAGAATATTACTCAACACACAGGAACCGAACTAGGTAGAGAGCCAAGCTATGTAACACAGTTTAGAATGATACTCTACTCTTTCGTTTCCACCAAAGAATACAAGAGCAATTTAAAACAGGTTTCCTTTGTTGAAGCGTAGACTTGCACAAAAAAAATTAACGCAAAAATAAAAGTGGCGCTGCGAAGCGCGAACACTTGTTTCTCTTGGCGTTGCGCACTAGTGACTGAGACGATAGCGGGCGAAGCGCGAACCACGAATCAATGTTGCGCAGCAGGCCGCTGTGTGCCGTATCTGTAAACAGAGGTCGCACACATCGGCGCGAGGGATACCCGACCTAGCCGGAACAGCAGGGGACGGCATTGTCTCGCCACGGGAGCCCGTCTGGAGGTACCTGTCCGACCACTACCGGCCCGTGTAAACGAACCCCATTTGACCCCTGTAACATTACAATTTGATGATTAGAACGGAAAAACTACTGTTTGTTCCGGTCACCGATGCAACGCAATAACAAATGCATTCACTGTGGAACACTGCACTAACACAGGTGATTATTATTCATTAAGCAACGTATTTTGATTCACAATAAGCTATTGTTATTGGTGTTCCTACTTTAAACATTTAGCTTTATGATACTGACTTAAATCAGCAGAGCATCATCCAAATAGTGGAAGATAAAGAGAGAGATCTAAACTCTGAAAACATGACACAATAATTGCTAAATGGCACCTGACTTCTACCACAATCTAGATAATATGAGAATGAACTCGTGAGAACTAAGTAACACTTACTGCAATATGAGTCTAAATTAGTTGCAAAACATTAAAACTGTTTTCTAGAAAATTAAGCTAAATAAGCTAAACATGGTAATTATATAGGAGCTATGTGCAGCAGATAAATAAACCAGTTATAACAAAAACCATAAGAAACCAAACAATAACAAGTAATCTATATTTTTCAAACAATGCTACAGCTGAAACTCATCTAATTGAACAAGGCAATATATGTAAGACTGGTGACGAAAAACCATAATATGATATAGGAGCTAGGAGCTATATCACAAAATTAAATATAACAGAAGATACTGAGTCCTTACACAAAGCTGCAAAAATTTTCAAGAGCTAACGATCTGGCGCCAGTTACTGAAAGGCCGTAAAATAAATATAGCAACGCCTCGAAACAGGGAATGTGCAAAAGAGCAGTAAAAGTAAAAATAGTAATATCAGCAACATTAATTTCAAAAACATCGAAAATTATAAACGTGTTTCCAAAAATATTAATTAAGGGATAAGATTTTCTGGCATCATTTTGGTTCCATGGTTTTGATCAGTTATATTCGGACCAGTGTAGTACCAGATGTTATATCTTAACGCAACTACGCATTAGATTTCGCATACACTACGAGTTCAGAACTACTTTTAACACGATATTTTTATCCCCATCGTATGCAAACCAAATGCAAACCAACAGGAAGCTTCTGTGAAGCGATTTATTAAAAATCGATATAATTATTGTGAGCCGGTGGACGGCGGCCATTACTATTGCTTCTGTATAAACCGGTGTACATTCAGAACAATAATAGGGCATTGACGTTGTTTTATATCAGTCCGCACAGACGCAATTCGAAGCGCATAAGGATCACTTAGTGTATCGGTCGATGAAAGAACTTGAAACGAAGCGAATTTATCGTCTCCTTCAATTATATGATGGCAGATTCAATAGAGTAATAACACTTTTTATAAACAACTCAATTTGGGAATGATGAGTTACTAAACGTCTGACGTGATTTAAACCTGTCCCCATTTGATCAAATATTTTTGTTTTGAATATATTAAGAGGCAAACATTGCTAGTGTTACCATTAGCAAGTCAAATCATTAAAGGAATTTATATAAATTAATAATTTATAAGTAGGTACGGCATTCTTTACAATCTGTAAACACAACTACTTATACAATATATGTAGTTTACATAAGAAATCTGTTTCCCAAAAAATTTGGATAAACGTAGGTTTAGTGCGTCTCTGCTTGCAACCTTTTATCGATTTGAAAGTCAGACAGATTAAGACTGAAAATTTAGATTTACCTAATTGATTTATCGAATCAATCAATTGCCACGTCAAAGATTATAGGTACGAATTAATGAAATCCGTAGATATGTTTCACGATAACATTAAGTTGCAATAAGCTCTACTTTCGGAGATAAAACATACATTATCCCTTTCTTTGTACTTGGCATTGACTGGACAGTTTGATGATAAAACGCTTTCTCTAATGATAAAGGTCAAGTCACAATAATTAGGCTGGCGCTATCTGACACCGCGCCAACCCCTGGCTTAACGACATGCCTTTGTGAAAGCCCGCTTTGTAAATGTCACTTCACCCGACTTCAAAACAATGGAAATCTAAATCCTAAAAGCTAAGTTAGTTTGGTGAAAATACAAGAGAAATACATTAACGATTTTATCCTTAATCAATATTTTGTGATCTGCTTCTGTGGAGATAAAAAATGAACTTTAGATGTCCAATACTTTATTCTACTTATAATTTAAATAAAAATGATGTGCTATTGATTCTACTATATTGATTAAAGAAAACACTTACAACAGGTCCATTCTACAGTATGTCTGTCCTTCCAAAACCACCTGGTTACCTATTTCCAGTTTACAAATACAAATGTGGCTTCATAAAAAATCTAAGCAACTGAAAACCCACACGTCATTTCAAAGACCACCCAAACTGGTAAGATCAGTCCATACCGCTTCAAATTAGGTCTTACCTCATCAAACCGCGTAGAGTTTGCCTCAAAGCTTAGGTCGGAGCTATGAGCTCCCGCGCCGGGGTACGACGTCCGTCGCGCACCTGACACCAACATCGTATGGTTCACTAGTGCTTCACACAACCTCTCTAGAGCACAGATTACCGTGGGCATTACTTAACAGATAAGATAACGACTGTATATACACTTTTGTGACATATTGCAAATATAGCTTGCGAAACTTTGTCTGATCCTTTTATTGTATTTATAGATTGAGGATCATAATAGACTCTGATGTGATTTATTGATCGTAATGATGAGAAAACAAGACAACAACATGAGTCTTTAAAGAACTGATGGAAGATACCAAACAACTAACTGACGAGATCAGAAGAACCGTGAAATTAGGTACACAAAGACTTTAGACAACAAAGCAAATTCTGATGACAACAATGTCTATATTAGTATTACGTAGATACATCAATATTACGCAATTGCGTTAACAATTTTCAAATCTGATTAAAACTTAGTTTACTAACAACAAATGTTTGTCTTACTAGCACGCTACGTTGTTAAATTTTATGTGCAACTAAAACAATATTTGAGAAGCAGTAAATCCTTCACCTGGTATTAGCAAGTACTATAGAAGCTTATATTTCACAATACAACCTATTAGCTCTGCTAAGATTATAAGCATTATCTACACCATAACAACAATGATAACGGCCAGTTCAACTCGGATTAAGTGGTTAAAATTTCCACTACAAATCATGGTCTGAGTGAGATAACAAATTCAATAAAAAGAAGAACTACTTTTTCGTGTAATTTAGGTATAGCTGTATCAGCATATTTAAAATAAAACGATAATAATTTACATTATCAATTAACACACAAATGTTTCTTTGACCTTCACCTTATCGACAAAACCCCAAATATAGATCGCGTGCAACTATACCAAGCGGCACCCTTATCAACGTGACATCATAAATGACCAGCCAACAAAGCTGCGAATAACTAAATTGTGCCTAATCTTAACGACGACCTAACATAATGTAAAAAACGTTGTCTATCGATTACAAAGAATATAATTAGAAAAATGTACGATAATGCGTATTAATGGCCGTGAAGAAGACGTAATCCAGATTACAAAATTATTTAACTCTCGTGTCATTGCTTTCTGTTAATCCTGTAGCTTCTACTTATCGACCGTTCACATTCGATAAGTGAACTTTCAATGACAGAGGCCATACTGGAACAAGCCTCGGAAAGTCTTCAATTTCTTACATTAAACGAGCTGTTTTTGGTGAACAAAGCTTCTGCTTCCCAAGAAAACCAAAAATCCAGCCGCGGGTGAATTCCCCCAAATAAATTGGCCATTCGCCAAAGTATACCCCGCAGTGCTAATTAAAGTATGTCCACACGCTGCAAACGATTCATTCTTAGCTCAAACACAGGTTAGACCAAATTAAACTGTTCCCAGGATTTACCTTTAAAGACAGAAAGAGAGTCTGCATCAACATCAAACCCTAAATGTGTTGCTGTATAAGTTAGAACTTCTTCATTGTTACAACTTTATTGTATTCATTGTGAAAATGTTTGATTCATTCCAACAGAGATTCCAAGAAAAGTTTGCGTCATAATCTTTATGAAATGTATTTTCATCAGCCTACAGAGAACGCAGTCAGCTACTGCCAACAATGGTAACGTAGCGCAGGTGTATCTTGAAGCAGACTAGTATTTCATTGCTTCATCTAGAAATATTTTTAAAAGGTTCTGAATGAGATAAAGCATGTTTTGCTAGTTGTGTTACGAAAAAGCCGCGAGACTACGCGACATTTTTGTAAACCGATTAAACAATGGAACTAAAGCATGAAGTGAATAATTTACAGAAACAATGATCTCTTACATTCCGGTATAGTTTCAGACAAGATTCTTATAACATGATCGTCTGGACGTCTAACACAATCGGAGAGTCATACACGTGCATTGATTTTAAAGCAGTTTGTTAGCGTAGCAACACGACTTCGACGAATGGGCACTAAAACTCATAAATATACACTTAATCAGAAATACTATTCTCGTTCGTCTGTTTATTACCAATGTTTGTTCTAAGCTATTAATTTCAACAATCTTCAAATAGAACAGGCATCGATCAAAGCTTTGGTGAAAATAGCTGAAGTTCTGTTGATGCAGTGCGGAACCAAACAAACCGAGAGACGATTGAAATATTGATTGGTATTTTATACTAAGCAGACTGATCAGGAAGCTCCGCAAATTACGATGAAGATCTACGAAAATATGTCAATCAATTTATATAAACCAAAACAGAAACCAAAAATAACATCGAAATCCCCAGAGACCAATATAAACACAGACGAGATATATTTAATCTTGCACAGGTGACCGATTGAAATGTAGATAGCATACCTAATATGTATATCAGTTCACTGTGCAGAGGAAACAAACAAAGTGTGGAGATTTTTTTTATAATTCACAAAGCTGTTCTGACTATAGAAGACGGAATGAATACAGAGTGAATTCAAGTTTTCTAACAGTCGAGACTCGTGGTGTTATACATTTATTTTCAATTTTCATATTTAACTTGACTAGATGTTCTATGACTACTTAATGCAGTTTTGTTAGGTGTTATAATCTGTTGAGGGTCATCGTTATGATGCAATGTTTATTGGTAGAGTTGGTACCGGGCACCTCACCACACTCTTAAATGCTACGACTTGAAACCACGAACAGCAACAGCATTTGACTTTGAAATAACATGTAAATCGTAGATTATTAAAACATGGCTTTCAACAGCCATAGCAACTGTTGTCATATTTAGATTTCAGGTACGTAGAATAATCTGTCAATTCTTGTGTTTATTTATATTCTCCGAAGATAAAACATATAACGTAATGTAGTCTTATCAAAGATAAAATTCAATGTTGTGTTGCTTGAAACTTTTTGGCTAGATTAGAATAACAAATTGTATTCTGACGTTGTCTTATCGATTGGAATTATATTTTCTACAGACTGTACGGAAAATTATTTTTCAGCATTAAAATACAAAGACGAACGAGTTTTAAGGGCTATTATTCGGAAAATATGAAGTATACGGATATAGCACGTGTTGTTTGGAAGGTTAAATGGCTAAGGTCAAGTACTAAGCATTGTTCACGGTTACTTGAAATGTGATAGTAGCAATAGGGCGTTTCTACCTTAATCTTATTACAACGTGACAGACAACATAAAATACTTCCCGAGATGAGTATGTTGCCACAATGTTTACCTTCAGTATGAATATTATTTCTACTCTGTAGCAGACTAAATGTTGGGTGTCCATTATTATCCAAGGAACTTCAAATTCCGAATACAATATGCTTCTTTTCTGTTTCTGTTCACTGACACACGAGGTCACAAACTAAGGTTAAGGTTGAATCAACGAAAATTTATCCTCAAGTTTACGTACTTCCGCAGCCATGACGAATTTCGGGTTATTGTAATTATATAGGTTAGACATGCGCACATCCGCCGAGAGTTGTCAATGGCCAGCCAGTTTACCTGATACTTGATACTATTGACTGGCCTGACTAGCGGTTTGATGAAGTGAATATGTATAATATGTAAATGGTGATGTCCCGCTATTACAGGCTAAGTTTAGACGGGGATCGCGTGTATAAGGCTAGACAGGCGAGGCGTTGGATAAACTCTGAATATTTTATGGAGTCACTGACGTAGGTGCAAGTGGGCTATCTTTTGGTTATAAACGGCACAGCTCTACTGATGTGCTTTTGTTTAAAAATTAATACCTTTGCTGCAACCATGCATGTCCATTTGTGTATAATATTATCCTTGTGCTAGCGGGGACATAATGCATGCTACATCATGAGTTAGTTTTATTATAATCCAATGATACTTGTAACCAAGAGTTTAATGTAGAATATAAATTCTAAAGCAGGTTTACAAGGCTCTTAAATTACGACCAAACTATTGTTTGTGATTTTTTTAAATACCGAAGTGCAACACCAGTTAAGTGCATTGTATAACCGAGCAAGAGAGAAAATTTATAAGGGTTTAGAGCAAAGCAGGCAACACCTACGCTTTGCCCGTGACACCCACGCAAGATTCACCCTCTCAATACACCGCCCACGCTGTCCTCTATTCAAAATTAAAGGGCAAAGAATAAATGCATCAGCATTTTTAACCAACTTTTTGCACTTTTCGTTTAACAGGAAGAAGCTGTTAGCATAATGTTAAAGGTAAGATGCATGAAAGCATCCCGGGGCCTCAAGGTTGATCCCGGAATGCCGCAGTGCGACTCTCGTCTCCCGATAAATCAACTTCAAGGTCAGACCGTTCTGAGACATCCCGAGGACGACTCACTCCCTTATGAGAAGCTGAGGAATTTGGAAATAAGATAACTGTATTATCTACATGAGAAAATTCTTCGCAATTCTACGGTTCATAAGGTGCTGTCATATGCTTACTGAACTGGCGAAATTGTTTGATCTCTTATACTGAGTGATGCAGGGAATTTCTTTAATCAACAAGGTGTTACATATTTGCATGTGCAAGTATTCTCATCTAAATAAGTATGTTTCAGTATTGTACTGATATTATCGGATGATTGAGGCTTATTATACATATTTTGATACACTATTGAGAACATCGGTTAAAGCCATGGTAAAACAATTTGGTCAGATTTAAGAGATATCGTGCTGGTCAATTTTTGTGCTGTGTTATTACATAATACTCGCAATTGTATTAGCTTTCACTTGAATTAAGATTAGAGGCGGATGGTCACGATGATAATTATAGGATTTTTAAACGCATAGGTTTGTAATGAATATTGTAAGTACACCAGAATTCAAGCACAACACAGCTCTGCGGAACTGTTGTGATTGTGAGTGCATTACGTAATGTATGTGCTGGCCCGTTACGTCATCTCTAAACGTAAACTCACGTGACCGATGACATATTTGGCTGAATATTTGTGGAAAATTCAAACCAAAATATGTACTTACCTTCATAATATATCATTGCTAGAGTGCAAGTCACTAGTTTCTTACACAGACAGGTACAAACCACTCCATATTATTATTATCTTTTATCTGTATCGATATCAGTGTCTTTCTTATTAATATCAAAATGAATCACTGGTTTAAAATATTTATTGGCGAACATTATTTTTCGTGAGTCATTACACCCTGTACTACCGGAACTAGTGTTCCTAGAACCACTCTATTGGAAACATGGCTCTCTCGGCCTTTTTAATATATTTACTCGTATTTATTAGTCATGCAAATAGTAGATTTGTTCAACGACGGTTCTTTACACGTGCCAATGGTGGAACCATTCAAAAAGTCACGTTGTCGCGACAAAAAAAAACATTACGTAAAATTTCGGCATAATACATCGATTAATCTTGTCCAACAACTTCTTTTCATATCACTTAGCCATACGAATGGAATCGTATATACTCCTCCTATCCTACAGTTGCCTAGATAAGAATCCATTCAGATTTTCTGATTAAAAACAAATAAATCCAATATTTTAGTCCACATCGTACAATATCCATTAACGACTCATGAATGACATTAGATATAATGATCACTATTATTTAGAGCTCAAGATATAAGGTAAGATAATGATACTTTATCTCAGTTTGATATTTGCTCGTTATAATAGAAATAAGACAGATCTAGTTAGACATTATAAAATAATGATACAATAGTAGTTACATAATGATTTATCTTCTTCATTATTATAATCAAAATACATGTATACGTGCTACCTACCAGGATATTGACTGAGCCAAACCAACAAATTGTTGTTTATTTTTATACATATCATTCTGGTACAGACTACAGAACTATTTTCATAGTTTGCTACTGAATTCTTGTATTGTACAATACAACAGCCGCGATCAATAATCCCAGATAGCGAACCAACGAATTCTACATTCCTAGCTAAATAGCTTTCATCTGAAATAAGCTAAATTGATACAGACATTACGGCAAAGTCTAGTAACAAACATAAACTTTTACATTTCCATGGCTTAATTAGTGGGAGAGCTTGTATATTTATTCAGGGTAGAATACGCAGAAAACAGTATTAGCCATAAATAAACTGCTAGGCAGTGGAATAAAATAGACGTTATCGTTAACATTACCAGGAAAATTGTTTAGAATTACTGTATGTATGGAACGCGAGTTTTTTATAACCGTTCAGCGATTCACAGAAACGATTACACTAATTAGTATCGAATTTCGCCTGAGTACTTATAATATAAAATTCTTTACTTCAGTTATTTTCCAATCCAGCTTAGACGTGATTGGAATTGCTGGGCAGCCAATGTCAAGTGTATTAGAGGGTCGAAGTACTGCCAGGCCTTGGCCTCGAGGTGCGTAGGGTGTAGGCGTCACGCGGGCGATGACGTCACTACGCGGAGCACCCTCGCACCCCTTGCGCCCTCGCCCCACAGACGATACGTCGCCGCGTCGCCCGATAAACGCCAGGGCGGCTTGCTGTTTATCGCCCTTTTACCATTCTGACAGATTCATACTTTTTCCTGATCTCAATGCGCAACCACTGCGTACGACCTCTTCTAAACACAATGAAAATTGAAATAAGGACTTATAATGAATGATAAATGCATTCTGTACCATTTCAACTCCTATCTTTTTTATTTAATTGCCTGTTTTGTAATCGCAGATTTGTTATCCCTGGAGCATGTGTGTGCATCTATTTCGGTGAGAGACTGTAGACTACGAAATTTTGCGTATCTTCATTTACACCGCGCCGGCCGCTACGCATTTGAACGTAAATATTTGGTTTGTATCTCGACCGTATTTTGCACGCTCCTATTCCGTAATAACAATAAATCTTTCGAGTTTGCATGCTAAATTTGTAAAAGTGCCTCAAAACAATCCACCCACATTTTTTTTCTGACATAATAACCAGATGGTAAAATTTACCTGCGCTGTATCAAGACAAACTTTAATTGCACAAATCCTATTCTCACTTTATTAAATATTTTTGAAACATTTCTTTCTACTCTTGTGATTCCGTTGAAGCAACGAAAATCCATAACAATATCAGATATTCAGTATATCATAATATTATGACAATTGTATTATATAATGAACATAAGAATCCGTGCGACAATCGTATGATTGTTGATTTCGTTGAGAGCCCAGAAGGTGCCAGAAAACTGGTGATTTACATGTCACGGTTTACAAGTGTTTGGGAGTGGTGTCGATTTGAGTTACATGATTGAAGTTCTTGTACTATATTTTGCACGCATGCCGTCGAACTTTGACTTTCTTTTGGCATGTGTCAATACGTTGCTATCAGTCGACCGACACTTGGCTTTTTTCCAAAGAAAAGTAATAAATAGCGATCGTTGGCCGGCGCCAGGTCGCTATTATAATACGAATGTATCGAAATGAAAATAGTGCAGCATAACGTAAATTTACACGCCTGTCATCGTAAACAAAATATAGGATATTATAATTATAATAAGATGACCGGAATTCCTTATATCTGACGCACTAGAAGAGAAAATAGTTCACCTTGTATTAGGAACGCCAACGGGCATAGTTGAGGGTGTCCCAGCCTTAGTCACAAATAATTTGGAGAAATTATAGTTTGGTTGGTGTTAATGAATGCACGTGGTGCATGATGCGCGGCTGACACATGAATACCGACAGGGCAAGTGGATAACGAGGACGGTGACAATATTTATGTGGCTATTACCAACACGTTAGAACTGCGTGCACGTCAGGATGCCAGCTCAGTAATGGCACTTCTGCCACTTCATAAATTAATAAAAAGAACAGAACTCTGGCAAATACTACCCATAACAATTCACCAGTCGATCATAAACCCTAATTTATAAATTAATATAAACTATGCTGCACGTGGCTAAATTACATAGAATTCTACAAAGACAGCGTAATGTATTAATACCAAGTCACGAATGTCAAACAGTTAAATTGAGTGCTAACCTAGCCAAGTTGTAGTTAATTCACACTCAAGATGAAAAACGGTTATGGTATGTTGTTAAGTAATATTTAACAAAACATTTTTCCGCGGATAAATAGAGCGAAATTCGGGTAATTATATATAATTTAATTATTAATAATGTGGTAATCCGCAACAGCCGAATCAGGATGACAAGTCCGAAATTATATTATGTAAGCTTTAAATTAGCACGATGCTAATTCACTGCAACAACAAAAATACAGTATGTGAAGCTAAAGTGTACGAATTAAGAGCGATGTTCATGACGCCAGGTCATCAGGCAACTTAACTACCTAATGGTTAACAATAATAAAGAAAATCTCAATAAGTCTAGTAAAGAGAAATGCAGTCTTGGCCTAATTCAGGCAGAACAGACTGAAATAACAAATCCTTGCCCTAATCTCGGCGCCACGAACCCACGACAAGTGTGATCGTTAAACTCACTACACGTGTCAAAATTATACCTGACTGTGTCATCATTATAAAGTAGCTAGTAACAAGTACTAATATATGCAAGCGACATTAATGCTGTAGTAATTAAGTATACGTTGCATTTCGCATCAGCAACCTACAGCGAAATTCGATGTGCTGCTTTAATTGGAATGATAACAACTACTTTTAAGTATAGTTAGTGTTCCTGGAAAAGCTAGTGTGACGAAGGCGATAATTATGTACTTAAGTGTTTAGACTCGCTAAGCATTTATTACTTTATCAGTGGCAGCAAAACTAATGAAAATGACATGCAAACATTATGCAGGTATGTTCCATTGAATTTAAATAATAAGTATTTGTTACAATTGTTATGTCACCAGCAACAATGTTAGGTAAATACTTGTGTTTTTAACAATACCAAAGCAATGAACTCTTTACGAAAACGCTAACTCATTCATTACCTTAAATGCATCATGCCAGTATTCAAACGTGCATGGAAACTAGCCTCGGCAAAATCATTAGCAGAATGCTGTTATTTTTTAAAAATTTATGTTCGCCTTGTTATTTTGATGCTAAAATCGATAAAGCTAATTAAGACAGACGAGAACGTCTCCAGGAGAATATTATTAACGTTATAACTGTTATATGAGACGATGGAGTCTAGCCAACTGGGGCGACTCTCACAGCCATCTCTGCCTCACTTCTATCGATACTATCTACAAAAACCTAGACAGATTTGAAACGCCTACAAAGCGATCGATCTTATACGATAAAAGCGATATCTTTCAAGAGAAGCCATCGCAGACAGATTTTCGCTACCACGGGAATTATGTTATTATTAAGTCTAATAGTGAACCCATTAGACTTAATATCTATCATTTCAAGCAATTGTGTAATCAAAAATAGATTAAAATAGCGTGCTTACATAATGTATTATGCAAACAATAGACAAAAAGTTCTCATGAACTGCATCGGATAATTGTGCGCTTAGCAACAGCGGTCGCAAGGGAGAACGGATAACGGATAGTAATGTGATTCACCTTCGCATACTACCAGTAAATCGCACTAAGCGCTACGTAACAAATTGCCTAGACACTGCGAGTAATTATGGAAAATTACTTGAGACGCGGTGCAAACAACCGGCTAAGAATAAAACACGTGTCTCAAACGCAAAGGTAATCGAATTCCAGATAATCAACGATATCAATCACTTGAAACCATGTATGTTGCACTCATAGCAAAACATGAAATCAGAATATGAAAATTGATATTGTGAGCAAAGTTATTATGACCAATATAATTGCGTAACTGAGTAGTCATTCAATCAAGTAATGTCACGTCAGCTTGTGGCTTTTCTGTAGGTAGACAATTTAATGATGAATGTTAAAAATACTCAGAATGTATCGTGTTTCAACCCTTGTTCGAATTGCTATTCTGCCTGTGGAGTCAGGCAATCAGGCATGCAAATCAAATGAGGCACACGCAGCCCAGTCACATGATGAAATCAGGGAGCCACCCAAAGTGACCGACGAATGATTTAGTGAACAAATATTCTGACAATGGCCTAACAAGACTGGTAATTAAGCTGATTACTGAAACTGAACAAAATAAAATAAGACATTGTACAGTACTAATGCCTTTTGATAGAACTGCAGACTAACCAAATTGGTAGGTGTCCGAAACACCTGAACATTTCTAGTTTCGACCACAAATTCAATAAAGGTTCTGTTCTCTGTTCAACGGTTGAATAGTTCCAAAGAGATTCAAACAATGAAACCGTCCGTCACGGCATTGAACACAACGAAGTACTCGCGCCAGTCAGTCTGGTGACAGCGTTGAATAAACTATGAAGGGAAAAATGTTACTAACTCCTGTATCTGCGACACTGAACAGCTGTTGCTTTACGCATACTTAGTTAACGGCAGCCTGCAGGAAATGGAGCAGAACTTTGACATGAGAAAGGTATATTTTATATAGTGTTTTTAAACTAAGACGAAGCAATTTCCATACATTAACTCGGTAGCTGCTCGGTTATTTGATTTTAATAAATTATGCTACATGAAATTTCCCATACATTTGTCATACTCCGAAAATGACAACTTATTCAGAGTACCTACTTGCAAATAGATGTCTAACTATTATTGCGCATTGGACGAGCCAATAATAAGTGATGACTAAATTAGGTATCAGCAACGGCTGTAAAACGCTTTTAGTGGCTATCGATAGAATCATCAAACTTAACTCATACAACCTTACTACACACAATTGCATACTGCAATGCAGTTATAATATGATATTATATATTTGCTGTATTGTGTTACAATTTGATAAATGCTGACATTCTGGGACAATAATATTTATATTAGTTTCACTAGCCACGATTAAAAGGATCTCAATAAGGATGATCCATCAGCCAATCCAGAAAGGTCAACAGTAACTAAAGTTCAAGTTCATTATGACCTTTATTAATACTTCGATAGAGGATAATGGCGAGGTAAACCTATAAGTAACTTTGTTTTATAAATAAACTTAACAAAATAGTCTACTGAAATACTCCAGAACACGATCCTTTTGGGATAGTTTACGTGAAACATTTAATCTACTACAATTAAGTTGCTATTTCAATTCACTAAAAACATGGCACTATTCATATAATAGCTGTTTCGTATGACAAGACCCTTTCAAATTCAGAACCTTGGATAGCTTGCTACGTAATGCTACCGCAGTATGACAGGAGCCTTGAAGCGAAACCTCATCAACTTAAAACACTCCCTATTTATTTAACGAACGAAACAGTTTGTCATCGTACACGAACTTATACAAAGTCCCTTAGGACACGTAACGCTTTACTTATAAGAACAACTTCGAATTTTCTGGACAAGTGGTCATAAATAGTTCTTTCAGCCAAATTAACTTCAAATGAAGTACGTAACGAAGTGTGCCGAATAACGCAGAAACAATAAGAGCGTTGTGTTTGTTTATAAAGGAACACAAACGCGATAAACAATGAATCATTGCCCACTGGGCTTTATTACCACACAATACAACTACACTGGAGCCCGAGTAAATAATGCGCAAAACTAGTGAAAACATGCGTAGCAGTCCATTTGTGTACATTGCCTGCTTTTAAGGACAAAACAAGAAAATATTAGTTCATTCTTAGCCATAATCCCGCGGCTAATTAAATTATATCGTGCGTAATTTGTCCGAGAGTTAATAAATATGTAGGAGGTCGTAATCGTGTCTAACATCAGCGTTGTATCCACCAAGTCTTTGTGAAAAATAAATGCCTTACATAGATTTATGGATCTTTGTTTTGATCACGTAAAATAAAACAATAATATTCTTAGATACAAGTTTTGCGTCATCAAATACGTCAATTTTATTATGATAGATTTTTTACATGATACTATCGTTTAGTTTAACTTTTATTTTTACAATAATAACCAAACAATTTTATTTCGGGTCCATTAGAACTTAAATTACCTATAATTGCAATTGAGTTGAAGTTTTTTTAAAACATGTTCATAATAAATCGTTTGTAACTATGATTAAATATAGCAAATAGGTATTCAAAACATTTATATTCGTTTTTTTTCGGCCCGATAATGCCACTGAAACATTAATATAAGCTGCCATGACTTTGATTATTTATTTTAATTATGTACCTACGCTGTTAATTAACCAAATATGTTTTATATACAATAATACCTACCAGTACAAGAGGTATCACTGATTAATTTTGTATACAAGAATATTAATGTTAATAACAAATCAAGAATTAACAACATTCCCTACATAATTATGTACAGAGCATAATTTACAACAAGGGTTTTTTAAGCATCTCTAGGTCAAGCAGTGATTTTTCATGTCGTTTGTGATACTGTGATCACCACCATAAGTGCACGTCCAACTAACTATATCTACCACAAGTCAGTCTAATAGCTATAATGCAATGTGAAGTTCAGTGGTATGTGGTCGTGTTCGTTGCCCACCCGTGTCTAAGTAAAGATCGTTAGATCACAATAAAACGATATCGCGGGAAATTCCCAGCGATTAATATTTACGTCGTATCTTTATTTTCACATAATAGCTGCTCATGCAAGGATGCATAATCCATTAAACATTCTAAAGGACGTACGTGTCCAGCAATCAGAATTAAAGAAAAAACTACACTAAACACCAAAAGGGGCAGTTTCAATGTTTGTTATTGAGGGCAATTACCTCCTGAAAACAAGTTTTTGTTGAAGGCCTAATGAAACATTAAAAGTACACTGACATTTCTGTTGAAACTACCCAACTCACTTGGTTCAAGTAAAACCCTATAACATTCCACTATGAATACGAAGCTTAACAAATTCCAAAAACTTAATCGTAATTTAGAAAACTCATTTTGAAAATGATTCCAGCAAGAACTTACATTAGTATTTCATTTAAATGGAGTTAATTTCCACGAGAGAACTTTGAAGGAGAAAATTAAATAAAATAAAACTTTCATAAAATATGATATAACTAACATTTAAAACATAATTATGTATGTTTTGCAGCATAGGTGAGACTATCATTTAAACTAATGTGACATTCAACTGCATGCATTTAGCTTTTTCCTCCCTAACTCATATAGATTGTCCCATAAGAAAGAAGTTTTGAAACTCGGTCAAGAATGTTCTAAGAACGAGTCAACAAAACAAATCTAAAATAACTTAAAACCAATAATAGGGGAGTCATTGACCGAATCACCTAAACATCTCTTTATAGTGTCGCTGTTATCTAGAATCAACATATTATTCGATAAGTTTCGCTAACAATAATTAAAGTGGAACATAACAAAGTGATATGT